>NW_011889547.1:76538-78315 GCF_000151845.1 Pteropus vampyrus | reverse complement strand
CGGTACCTGAATCCCTCCTCGCAGACCGTGCATTTCTCCGGCTCCCCGACGCACTTCTTACAGCTCGGGTGGCATTTAAGGCAATTCCTCTGGCCTGGAGAAGAGATGAGGAGAAAGGAAGAATGAACAAGAACCCAATCTGGGCAAACGAGGCTCTGGCGTCTCCGAGCGGGACGGCTGGGGCTGCACGTGCCCAGGCGTCGGTCTCCAGAACGGATGACGTAGGAACGAACCAGCCACAGGCCACCTGGGGCCCGCAGGCCCGGTGTCAGATGACGGGTCTCTCCCCTCAAGCAACCTCGGCGGCCCCCGTCCGGAGAGCTGCTGGGGTTCTGCTCACGCCCAGAGGGACCGAAGCCAGCTCCCGGCCGACAGACGCCAGGGAGATGGGGGGCCCTTACAAAGGGGACAGGGTCGACCTCCGACCCCGGCGCCCTCACGGGGGCCTTTACTGAAAGCGTGGCGGTCACCTACACCGAGACGTGAGTCTGTGACGCTCACCCTACCTCCCGGGGAGGGGGGGTGGTTCTGGGGCTCGCAGCTCCCACCGGCAGCCGCACACGTCACTGTCGAGGCCACCGTCTCCAGTGACTCCTCGACACCGCCTCGCCTGCGTCCTGGACGCTCAGGGCGGCTGGCTACCCCCGTGCCACTTCCTGAGGGTGGCATTACACACACGTCACGGGTGCTCAGTGAGGGTGGCTGCTTCTTGCTTGGGGAGCGGGGTGGGGTGGGGGAACCTCCGCCCTGAGAGCAGGTCTGGCTGGTCGCTCGGGGCAGATGTCGCAAAGCTTGAAATGCATCTTGAGTGATAATGTGCTTCCTCTCTAAAGAGTCTAGTTACTCGTGGCTTTGTCTTTTGGGATTTCCCAGCTCGTGGTCCGTGCAAAAGCGCCAGCGTCACACGGTGGCCGCTTCCACCGTGTGTGAGAACTATTCTCCGTCTGTTGAACCCAAACCATCTGTTCCGCCTCTCCCCGGGGGAAGCTGAGCCGGGCACACACAGCATGGGGTCCTGGGCCCCTGCCTGTCCGCTCACCTTCCTGGAAGTGGCAGAGGGGCGACACCTGCTTTGCCGCTCCGAGCTCGAGGCCCACCTGTGTCCTCGCTAGGTGTGGGCCTGCGACCCTCTGAGCTCTGCTCCCCATCCGCAGGGCGAGGAAAGCGGCATCCACCTCTCGGGGGTGTAGTCAAGTGCGCCACCAAGACCCACTGTCCCTTCTGGCCAGGAAGCTCCTCATTTACAGACTGCGAACCCTCCGTCCACTTCTCGCCCCCACGGCTCCTCCTGGGAGGGCCTCCCACCCAGCTCCGCCCAAGTCCTTGACCAAGTCCTTGAGCCGGAGCCAGAGCCGGCTCCCCTGCCCGCCCCCCGAGCCCGCCCCGCACACACATCCAGCGGCCAAGAGCCCCGAGCGCGGCCTTTCCTGGAGGAGAAACTGCGGGACATGTGAAGTCAGACTGAGCCTGAGTGGCTGGCTCAAGCCACTGCTGTGGCCATCTTCAGTGATGGACGGTGACTCCTGGGCTGCGGAGGCCCGCTCAGCGTCACTTTGAACCCTTCTGGCCAGTTTGTGTGTGACCCGCTATTAATGAACTGGCCTGAAGGCTTCTCTCTCTCTCTCTCTCTCTCTCTCTCTCTCTCTCTCACGCACGCCCTTTCTCAGAAGCACGGAGTACACAGGAAGCAGAGGGCAGGGACAGTTCTACCAGGAGAGGGGACCCCAGCCCGGGGAGAGGGGACCGACTCTTCACTGCGATGCCCGGCGACATGCAC
>NW_011889547.1:70324-75788 GCF_000151845.1 Pteropus vampyrus | reverse complement strand
GGCCTTTCCTGGAGGAGAAACTGCGGGACATGTGAAGTCAGACTGAGCCTGAGTGGCTGGCTCAAGCCACTGCTGTGGCCATCTTCAGTGATGGATGGTGACTCCTGGGCTGCGGAGGTCCGCTCAGCGTCACTTTGAACCCTTCTGGCCAGTTTGTGCGTGACCCGCTATTAATGAACTGGCCTGAAGGCTTCTCTCTCTCTCTCTCTCTCTCTCTCAATCTCTCTCAGAGGGCAGGGACGGTTCTACCAGGAGAGGGGACCCCAGCCCGGGGAGAGGGGACCGACTCTTCACTGCGATGCCCGGCGACATGCACTTACTTTCGTCAGCATAAAGCCCAGCAGGACAGAGGGTCACGCAGGTGTTCGTCTCCTGATGGTGGTAGAGTCCACGCCGGCAGGACAGGCACTGGGTCGGGCTCCTACCCGTGCAGGTCTCACACCCCCGGTGGCACCGGTGACAGCGTCTCGCTCCTGTGTCCCCGAAGTAGCCCAAGGGGCACGTGCTCACGCACTTCCTGGGGAGACGGGACCAGACGGGGCCTTTCCCACCGGCCTGCGCCCCACCCTCGCCGCCGGAGTCTGGCCGCGGTGGCTGCGTGCGGGTTACCACTCGGCGGCCTTGGTCTTCGTCAGGGGCTCAGAGGGGGCCGAGAGGGGACAGAACCCGGGAACCCTTTCCCGGTCACCCCGGGAGGCACCACGTGACAGTATCGGACTTGGAACTTTTAGCTCCGGCAGAAACCCAGTGCGGGCTGACTGCGGTCACACTGGCCACTGTGCGGGTCACGCCTGCACCCCGCCCGGGGCCCCGGATGCCGCAGCCCCGCCTGGGCATGTAGGGATGGGAGCGCCCCGTGTGTAGCCCAGGGTCCTGGTCCCTAATCGCTTCCTAAGCGGGCGCCAGGGGTGGCAGGGCTAAAAGCACAGCTCGCAACCGGCCCCCTCGGCGGGGCGCCCCAGCGCCCCACACGAGCGGACAGGACCCGGCCGTCACCTGTTGGTCTTGCTGTTCCCCAGGCTGAAGTGGACGCAGTTCAAGCACTGGTCTGCGCCGGCGCCATCACAGCCTTTGTCCCCACACTCCGGATGGCACACGCCTTAAAGAAACAAGCACGTCCTGTCACCCACAGAGGCGCCGTCTGAGTCAAGGCCAGTCCCCTGGGACCCAGCGTCAGATGTCACGGCCAAGCAGGGTCAGGGCCCTGGACAGTGCCAGACGGCCAGGCCTCAGCCCCAACGGCATCCGGTCATGGTGCTGGGACCAGCCAGCAAATCTGGTTTCCCTCGTGAAGCGCGAAGCGACGTGGGTGCTGAGGGTGTGGGAAGCTGCTGATGGTTCTGCCCGGCAGGGACGGGGCAGGGGACACGGGGCTGGGGACAGGCTGGGCTGCCTGTGTCAGGACCAGGGCAGGGCTGGCCCCCTTCGGCCACCTCCTTCCTGGCTTCCTGTCCTGTCATCCTCAGCGATGGGCCACCAATGTCTTGCCCTAAGTCCCCCATTTAACTCTGGGGCCCTGTGTCCCTTTGCAAAAGTGACGGGAGAAACGGAAGGAGCTCAGCGGACTCCTGCCAGCCCCACGTTGCCGGGCCCTTCGGTCTACGTGTGCCTCAGGGAAGACGACAACCCTCAGGCTGGGCTGGGCTCTGTCAACGCGTGTCCTCTTCACCCTGGCCTGACGAACTTGACCACCGTGTGCCAAAGCTGGCCCCCCGCCCCCTCCCCCTCGAGGGAGTGGCCCCGAAAGGCTCCCTGGCGGGGCCACATGTGCCACCGTGAGGCTTCTGAGTCTTCGGAAGGAAGAGAGACGCTTCTGCGGGGTTCCAGCTGTTGGAGGGGACGGGAGCACGCTCGGAAGGAAGAAGAGGCGATCTGCTGGCCACCGGCACTTCACGGGACACGAGGGAAAGACAGCGGGCCCCCTTCAGCCATCCCAGAGCCCTCCGGAGCGGCCGGCTTGCTCGGCGTCCCGCCCCAAAGGTTCGTGTTCACGTTTCCAAAGCTGCCACTGGGAACCCCTCCCAAAGCAGGACCGCGCTGGGCCGCAGCGCCTGGTCTGGGGCAAAAGGACACAGGCTGTGGCGCTGAGGGCGGGTCTAGGCCGTGGCCCACCACGCCCAACGAGGTCGCAGCCCGCCCCTCCCCCTTCACCCCGCACCCCTCCCCCCGCACCCCACCTCCCTTCCCCTGCTCCAGGCTGCCTGCCCTTTTCAGGTCAATTCTCATTTGGTTTGATCCTCGTCGGCCTCGGCCCAGCGTTTGTGGGGACAGCCTCAGAAGCCCGTGCCACCTGTGCCGAGGACACCCGAGCTTGGCTGCTAGGCTCCAGCCTCCCACCCAGCAGGTCCGCGGTGGCCTCATGACACACCTCCTGTAGCGACTTGTCCCAGAGCAGAGGGAAGCAGCGGATCTGCCTCCCTCGAGAAAGAGACCGATTTCCTCGGCCCTAGGGGGAGTTGGGGCGCGGGGCGGGGTTTGGGCTGCGGCCCGCGCTGCTCCCAGGCGTCTGGGGAACAGTACGTCCGTGACCAGCGGCTGAGGATGAGAAAATGGACGACAGCGGGGTGTCTGGGAACCGGGAGAGTGTGAGTGTCCCCCACCCACGCACAGAACACTCCGGAATGTCCCAGG
This sequence comes from Pteropus vampyrus, assembly GCF_000151845.1. NCBI lineage: Eukaryota > Metazoa > Chordata > Mammalia > Chiroptera > Pteropodidae > Pteropus > Pteropus vampyrus. Next base: position 73,157 of record NW_011889547.1, on the reverse strand, counting down.
ACAGGCGCAGCCCCGCGGAAGGGCCCGCAGGTGCGCTTCCGGCCGCTGGCTCACCTAAGGGCTCCGGGAGCATCTCCGTGGTGGGGAGGGAGCCCCATGTAAGGCTGGGGTTCACCCAGCAGCAAGGGCAGCAGAACCCCAAGAGGGCATCTAGGTAACCGGCCACGTCCAACCCTCCAGGCCCGGGGTGCGTAGCTAAGTCTCCGTACGCATCTCCCCCACCCGCGCGGCCCCCACTCGAATGACCTCCGAAAGGCCAATCGGACTCAGCCCTTCCGTGGCCACCCCGAGTTACAGCCCCACCCCCAGCCTGTGCGGCTCCTCCTGGCAGCTGGTTCCCCCGCCTCCCCGAAGCCCTCTCTCCCTGGCCCGCCAAGACACGGCACCCTCTGCTCCTGCCGGCTTGGCCTTGGGCCCCGTGTCTCTGGGTCTTCCCGCTGTTAATGGCCCGCCCGCCACGGCACCCATGCTACACACGACTCCCAGGCGTCGGGAACGTGCTCGGGGAAACCAGGTGACGGGCTGCGGATGGCCGTCCTACAGTGAGAGTCCAGGATGTGAAGGACAAAGAGTGTCCTTTATTAATAATTATTGAATCTTGCCACAGTTTGTAAACCACAGGGGAATCGGAGCAGATTAGTCTACACACGATTCAATGCTCCATTTTAAAGGCGAAGCAGAAGAAATTTAAAATGGGATCGACCGTAATTTATGCTTGATGTGTATCGGTGACGTTCTCTACCTCATTACTTTTCATCCCCCGGAAGCTGTTAGAGAACTCGAAACGTCCATAGTCTTAGACATCAGCCACGATTTATCAAACGGCTGTGGTATTTAGCTAAGGACAATATGCCCAACCAGAATGTTCGCTTCTCGCAAACCCCTGGGAAGGTTCAGAGGGAAGAGGCCTCTTCCCTACGGGCTTCTACGGAGCCCGCCGCCCAGGCTGCAGCCCCTCCGTGCGGCCGCCTGGGTGCAGTGAGCGGGAGGCCCCGAGCCCGGATGAGCGGGGTTTGCAATAAGGCATGTAACTTCCTGTGAGATTCTGAAGCCACCTCGTGCAGCATCGGGTCGAGGTTCTGGAGACCCGGTCCGGGGCTTTACCCCAGCACCCCCTGCCGCCAGCTCCTTCCCGGCTGTGCTCACTGCCCGTTAGGACCCTGGTCCCGCATTCCGGCTGCAAGGGCTGGAAGCGGGTGGCGGTGGAGAGAGGGTCAGGGGGCGAGACGTGAGGTGGGGGGCCCGGGAGGCGCCTCATTAACCAGGGGGCAGTGCCAGTCCTGGCTGGGCCTGGAGAACCTTGATTTCCTGGCCTAGGAAGGCCGGAGGCACGTGCTGGTGCGTGAGCTGGTCCGTAAAGTACCGGGACAGCTGCGCGAGCGCAAACCGCATCATCAGCACGACTTCCGGTCCCGGAGGACCGTCCCGCCAAGCCCCACCTCGGCGACAGTGGAGACTCGGGATGCCGCCGGCCGGCCCGCAGGCCTCCGGTCATTACCTGCGTAGTCCTCCTCGTCCTCGGGAACCTCGGCCTGGGACAGTGACGGAGTGGCCGTGGGTGGCTCCGGCTCCGGGGTGGACGGCTCCAGCATCTGGGAGCATGACTCATGGCAGCCGAAGGCGCCGTGCGGGTGCTCGGCGGTGCCGTACAGGACGAGGCTCCATTCTTTCAGCTTCCCTGGAAGACACAAGCCAGGGTCACCGACAATCAGGAACCTCCCTTGGGAAGCTCTGGATGAACCCTGGCCAAAGGCCACTGCGGCTCACGAGTGCCAGGTGCTGCCCGGCCTGAGCCCGCACCCTCCTCCCCCAGCTGGCCTCTGCAGCCCCACCCCCAACTCCTAGTCACCAAGGACCCGGGACACACACCTGCTGCCCGGCCACCTGCTCCGCCCCCGGGTCTCACGGCGCCTCCCCCAACGGCCCGCCCCCGTGACCAGCCACGGCCTCCTCGTCTCTCGGTGTATCTAGCGGGTCGATCTTGGGCCAGGCCTGGGCCTGAGCCTTGTCTCATGTGCCCCCAAATGCGACAACCGGGCTGCACCGAGGAGTCCTACTATTTGGACCTTCAAGCCCGGATCACGGGAACAGTGGTCTTGTGAGGCGCCTTCCCTCTCGGCCAGCCCCGGCGGCGGGGACACCGGGTGGGGTGGCAGGGGGATGCAGGGATGACATCCTCAGAAACTGGCTGAAGGGCACAGACGCCGGACGGGGTGTGGGGAAACGGGAGGACAGTGGCTGACAGGAAGTCCCCAGCCATGCGCAGGGAGTGGGGGAGGGAGGCGGTGCTCAGGGACTCGCTGCACCCCAGCCATGAGCGCTTCCTTAGAAGCTCTGGCCACACGCGAAACGGTCACCCCAGCGGTGAGCCACCTCAGCGAAGCCTGGTGACTGGCCGGCGAGACCCGCCGAGGGACGGTGTCCTGGCCACCTTCGCATGTGCGTGGCTGGGAAACGCTGGCTTCCTCTCCATTTTCTCTCAGCGACCAGCGCCCCGGCTCCTCGCTGTCCGTGTGTGTCGCCTCCGCTCCGCCAGCGCTCGCAACGGCGGCCGGGTGTCTGCAGGTGGCCGTCCAGAGCCGATCCGTGCCGCGTGTGCAGCTCGCCGGCACAGCCTCGTCGTCAGCTCCCATTCCAGGCATGTCGCAGACTTCCGAAATGCCAGAACGGGGGCCCCTCCTTGTCCATGCGCCCCCCAAGCCCCGGGCTACGGCCCGCACTGCCACACACGGGTGTGCGGAGGACGGAGGCACAAGGGGCCTGTGGTCCCCAGGCCACACTCCGTGCTCCTCTGAATGCGCTTGATCGCGATCCTGTTTTCAACCGTCGCCCT
>NW_011889547.1:59393-70019 GCF_000151845.1 Pteropus vampyrus | reverse complement strand
ACACCTGCTGCCCGGCCACCTGCTCCGCCCCCGGGTCTCACGGCGCCTCCCCCAACGGCCCGCCCCCGTGACCAGCCACGGCCTCCTCGTCTCTCCGTGTATCTAGCGGGTCGATCTCGGGCCAGGCCTGGGCCTGAGCCTTGTCTCATGTGCCCCCAAATGTGACAACCGGGCTGCACCGAGGAGTCCTACTATTTGGACCTTCAAGCCCGGATCACGGGAACAGTGGTCTTGTGAGGCGCCTTCCCTCCCGGCCAGCCCCGGCGGCGGGGACACCGGGTGGGGTGGCAGGGGGATGCAGGGATGACATCCTCAGAAACTAGCTGAAGGGCACAGACGCCGGACGGGGTGTGAGGAAACGGGAGGACAGTGGCTGACAGGAAGTCCCCAGCCATGCGCAGGGAGCGGGGGAGGGAGGCGGTGCGGACCCCGCCCCCACCCGGCCCATCATCCCTGAGGTCACAAAACACGTCGGAACCGACGTGGTGTGTCTGGGGCCGGCTCTGCCGCAGGCCACACGTCTGGGCCCCGTTTCCTGTGACGCTGCCGCCAGCGTTTGGAACAGCGGGACCCTGTGGAGGAGGTCCCTGCTGCCATTCTTGTGCTGAGGGGCTGACGTTCGGGGTGACCCGCCCGGGGACATGCTGCCCATGCTCAGGGACTCGCTGCACCCCAGCCATGAGCGCTTCCTTAGAAGCTCTGGCCACACGTGAAACGGTCACCCCAGCGGTGAGCCACCTCAGCGAAGCCTGGTGACTGGCCGGCGAGACCCGCCGAAGGACGGTGTCCTGGCCACCTTCGCGTGTGCGTGGTTGGGAAACGCTGGCTTCCTCTCCATTTTCTCTCAGCGACCAGCGCCCCGGCTCCTCGCTGTCCGTGTGTGTCCCCTCCGCTCCGCCAGCGCTCGCAACGGCGGGCCGGGTGTCTGCAGGTGGCCGTCCAGAGCCGATCCGTGCCGCGTGTGCAGCTCGCCGGCACAGCCTCGTCGTCGGCTCCCATTCCGGGCATGTCGCAGACTTCCAAAATGCCAGAACGGGGACCCCTCCTCGTCCATGCGCCCCCCAAGCCTCGGGCTACGGCCCGCACTGCCCCACACGGGTGTGAGGAGGACGGAGGCACAAGGGGCCTGTGGTCCCCAGGCCACACTCCGTGCTCCTCTGAATGCGCTTGATCGCGATCCTGTTTTCAACCGTCGCCCTGGCCGGGGAGGGAGGGTCCCAGGCCCCCGACACCTGCAGCACCCACACGTCCCCAGGCCGGGCCAGAGTCAGAAGGCGCAGGTCCTTCAACTCGGAAGGCAGCCCCGAGCCGTCCCCCGGGACGCAGCCTGCCACAGGGCCTGCTCCTGGAGACGCGGGGTGTGGCGCACGGAACACAGTCCCCCCGAGTCGGCGACGATGCCGACGGCCGAGAAGCACTTCCCACGGGCACAGGTGCAGAAACACAGTCCCCGGCGACGAGCCGCCACCCGTTTTCGACTCCTTACGATCAAAAACCGCTCTGTTTCCAAACCACGAAGGGATCTGGGCATTTTAACTGCCGAGGAACCGGCTGTGATTGAGGTGGCGGCATAATGGCTACAGGACAGGGACGGAGGATGCTGTAAGCTGTCGTCTGAGTCGAGGTTCACTTCAGGCTTATGCGGAGTGTCCCGAACCCCCCACTAAAGGTCTAGTCTCTACAGTTCGGTTCTCATTTTCGGATCTAGTTTCGGTAGGACAGACGCGCGGGGCTGCCCCGAGCTCGGGACCGGCACGCGCCCCGTGGGGAGCGGGGCGACCCCGCCAGAGCCAAACTGCAGCTCCCAAGCGCTCGTCACACGGAGAAGCCACTCCTTCGCTTCTCGTCTCTGTCCATATGAGATGATGGCATTTCACGACTTATGTAAGTTGAGTCACGTTTCAATAAAAGGGACGGGAAACGAAGGTTCTGAGGACCCGGCAGGGGGCGGGACACGCGGGGACACTGGGGTCCAGAGCCGAAGAGGGACTTTTTTTTTTTTTTTATTTAAAAACCCACAGCACGTGTTACCTTTTACATATATCAATTGTTTCAGAAAAACATAAGTTTAATTTTTAAAAACGCTATGAACGAAGTAATTGCAAGGATCAAGGAAAAAAAAACATTAAAAAGCTGTGGTGCTCAGGGCTTCGGATCTACATTTCTGGATAAGGAATAAAACTAAATGGCTCAACATCCAAAAGTAAAAGGAACACAGCAGAAGCCTCCCTCCGGCCCCATCCCCGGCCTCCGCCTGTCCCCGTGGGCACCCCGGTCACCCGTTCACTGTGCATCCTTTCGGACACGTTTTACTCTTAGCCAAGCAAATGTGGACACACGCCTGGCCTGTCCCCTTCGCCGGCACACCCGGTACTCTGCACCTGGCCTGTCCGTTCGCGAGGCATCTTGGTGATCTTTCCACCGCCACATTAGAGAGGCGTCACGCCATGTGCATAAAATTCCCTATCGATGGGCATTTAGGTTGTTTCCAAACGTTTGCAATTACAAGTGCTATGACTCTGGTCACACGGGGAGGGACCCGGTGAGGTGGGCAGAGCAAGGACCGTGGAGCGACTGGTTCAAACCCTGGCTCTGCCACCTACTAGCCGTGCGACCTTGGGCAATAATCGCTTGGTCCCTCTGTTCTTCGGTCTCGTCGTCTATGAAGTGGGGATGACACTACTATCTACCTCATAGAGTTGTTGGGGGGATTAAACGGTTTTATGGGAGCAAAACGGCCCAGTGGCGTGCAGGAGCTGGCACGCGAGTGTTCGTTACACGAAGTCTGATGAGTATATATCACGTGAGACCTTCTGCAACCTACGGTCCGAGCCGCGGGAGGGTCACACACCGGTGAGTTGGTGGCAGAGACGAAAGCAGACACGGGAACGTGCCACTTGAGGGCTCTGGTCTTCAGGCTGAGCCTGTCTTCTGGCCGTGTCCACACTACCCGTCCCCCGGAGTGCCCGGCACACCCTCGGACCAGGCCCCGGCGCCGGCTCCGTCCACGCTCGCCAGCCCCAGAGCCCGCACCCGCTTTGGGGAGACGAGACCTGTGGGTGCGTAAGAGCCAGCGCGGAAGCAGCGGGACCACACGCACATCCCAGGCCCGCGGCAGGCTGGACCCCGAGTCCGGCCCGGCAGAACTGCCATCGGAGGTGGGGATTTCAGAATGTCTGTCTGCTCTGGACAGGGCGTATCGAGACCCCCGACGTGCACGTTCAAGGACCCCGGACAGAAATCTCGCTAGTGCCGTTAATTCCTTACTTTCTAGGAGGGGGTCTTAGAAGATGCCCCAATCCAAACTCTCTGGCTTTCTCTCCATCGGATTCCTGAGACTGGAGAAGGAAGAATGGGAAATGTACCACGTACGCGCTTGGGGACCCTGCCACCAGAGCCCCGCCTACGGATGTCACCGGCACAGCCCGGGCAAGCGTGCTCGCCCTAGAGGCATTCCCCAGGGGCAGCGCAGCGCTGCTCACGGGGCTGAGTGTGCAACGAGCAAACAGGACTGTCGCCATCGTTCAAGGAAAGAGTCGCGCCCGGGGTAGACTCGGGCTGAGCGTGCCGGGAGGGCTGAGCCTGTCTGAACGAAGCACCTAAAACCGTGCAGAGGGGAATTTACAGCTGGGGACGAAGCAGGTGGAAGTCGGGGCAGGTGTTCTTGGGCTGATGACTCTGAGCTGATACCCCTGAATTCCCGGGTTTTGTTTGGCCGTGAGAAGTTATGAACAACGAGGAGTTTATTCATTCTGTCGTCTCCACGTTTAAACACGCGGGGAGAAATGCTTTAGTCAAAACACAGTGAAGAAAGAGAGGCCTAGAACGATCGAGACGTCGTCTTCTCTGGCGCTCCGGCATTGAGTGTCCCCTCTGAGGCCCAGGCGCCCGGAGTCCCGCAGCTTACGGAGTTCAAGGCAGAGGTCTGGGGGGAAGGACTCACGTCGGCCCATTTGTGAAAATACACAGGAACACTTTAGAGGGCGAGCTTCACGGTGTGTGGAGTACACCCCGATAGGCAGGTACGTGGAACGCTGTACGCGCGCCGAGAAACACCCACCTGTGCTCGACACCGTTAACGTGACATTAAGAACGCACTCGAAATCCACGCTACGGCAGGCGAGGGGGAGGCAGGTAAGGGGAACTTAGGGCAAGGCCTGGGAATGGAACGGGAGAATGCACACACGTGTGTGTCCCCATACGTGTGCACGCACACGCACGCGCACCCTCAGACGATGGGACGATCTTCCCTCTGGCCTCGTAGCCATAAAAACCCTCAAACGTGATCTTTTGGTGCCAGGAAAAGGATCTGAGAATCTCAGGCTCCAATGTTTATGTCGGCGGAGGCCACAAGCGCCGGGAACAATCACGCATATCGTACGTCGACGCACGAAATGGCCCATTCCCTGAAATTCTCAGCTTCGTGAAGTCATAAAGTGTTCGGAAGGTCAAATGCTACGACGCAGAGACAGCAGCAGCCCTTGGCCTCGGCTGTCTGCACCTCTCCGAGCCTCTCCCCGGAGACGGCCTGTTTTCACACTTGGAGCAGACCGTTCCAGCATTTTCTACCACATCGCTGGATTAGAGGCCCACGTGCTACGTCTTAGTCTTGCGATTTCAGACATCGTCGTCCGGTGACTTCTCGCCCTGGACGGGAGCATCCGCACTGTCCCCCGCCCTGACGCTCACGTCCCCCGTGTTCCCAAAGCTCTTCCCACGCGCCCGCCTGCTGGGTCGGTGGCCAGTGCCGTCTCCCCGACCCTGTCCCATGTCGCTTCCTGGGGCGGAGGGGGGTTCCTCGGCCCTCCCGACCTACCCGCCGAAGTTCTAACTTCTGCCTCCCAGTTTAAACTGTCAAGGAATTCCTCTGGTTCTCGGTGTTCCCTTCAAACAGGTGAGATGTTTTCCCTTGTCTTCCCCGACGATACCTAGACGACGACAGAGACGACAGGTACACGGGTCTCCGTCCCCGGTTCCGAGCACGGACCTCCTGAAACCCTTGTCATTTCATGAGTGACGAGAGCACCGGAGCCTCTCTGGTTCTAACGAGGTGACTCGGGCTGGGCTCCTAGAGGGGGCTGGTCACCAGACAGATCCGGTCACAATCAGAAGCTTTGGAATTTTCGGCCCAGGCCCCCTTCTTCAGAGAGGGGACAGGAGCTGCAGATGGAGGTAGCAACTGAGTGGCCTCCCTAAATCCCCCACGGCCCGAGCTTCGGGGCTTCTACGCGGGCGAACGCGTCCACTCCAGAAGGGTGACACCCCCGACTCCAGCCAGTCGTCAGGAGCACAGGTGACCACGTTAGAGCGTTAGGTGGACACGCGTGACGGGCGAACAAAGGAACGAAGGCCCAGCCCAAGACCTCCCTTAGGACCTCCCCGAACACCCATCTTCAGGCTACAAATGACCCCACGTCCTGAGGTTCGAAGGCGTGGAAAGCCATAGAACAGTAGCCGGCCCGGTCTGGCCTCGAGCGCGTGCGCAGTCCGTCCACGCCAGGCTGCCCATCGTCATAATGTCACGCCTGTGCCTGGAAGCTCACGAATGCAATTGCAAGACTAGATTCTGGGTAGCCCCACGCGCAGGAGGAGAGAGCCATTAACAGCCGAATGTCGATCGAAATGACCTCACGGGCCAATCGTCCAGCACCACCCTTGTAACCTCCCTTCACGGCCCTAACGTGACAAGGACCTCCTGACGGTAACCCGCCCTCCCTGGGAGTGATCTTGAACCGAAGCTTGTGTTTCTGCAGGGAGCCGTGGTTACGGCCCTTTCTGGCTTCACCCGCTTTCCTCTTGAAGAAATCTTCCTTGTTCTAAATCTCGCTGATCCATAATTCTTTACTGCATTAGCAAAAAGAACGGTGCTATGGGGCAGCGATGGATCTAGATCACCCACCACTGACGGGAATCTGGGCCTATGACTGGCGTGTGCGAGTGTGTGCATGAGTGTGTGTGTATGAGTAAGTGTGAGTGTGTGTGTTTGAGAGCGTGTGTATGAGCTTGAACGTGAGTGTGTGTAAGGCCGTCTTGCGTGCCTGACCCCTTAACCTGTGGGATCTCAAGCTACCTGTGAGGAGACAGTGTTAGCATTGAGCTAAATCGTAGGACACCCAGTTGGTGCCACAGAGAACTGCTCGTCGTGGAGGGAAACCTTTACACGTCTGGTGACCACCAGTGTCAGAAGCGGACGTGTTCTGTACGAATGAATAATTAAGGAAACGGGAGAAAAATGTAGTGGGGAACTGTTTTTTTTCCCACTCAGGAGGGAAAAACTTAGCTTTCTCTACTCGATAATCCCAACTGTGGTCTTTCTGAAGGTTTCTTTGGCTGCCTGAGTTGCCCATCGCCCTCCCTGTTGGAGTTGGTTTCTGCTTCCATGCTGGATGCTTTCCTCAAACGTCTGGCGGTCTTTGGGGCGCCTTGTACGTTTAATAGGAAGGCACTACAAATCTGATCGGAGGTTGTGTGCGCTGGAATATGGAAATACGTTTTCTATTTATTCGTTCTGCACACAGCAAACTTGTAACTTGGACGGTGAAAGGAATAGTGTTTCAGGAGGCTCAGATGTGAAAAATGTTGATATAGTCAATGTAAACGCTTCCCGTCAGAATCCACGGAGGTCAGAAGGAAACGTAATATCTTTAAAGTGCTGGAAAAAATAAATAAATAAATAAATACTGCCAAACTAGAATTCTACAGCCGGGAAAAATACCATCGAAAAGTGGGTCGAGTCACCATCGCAATGGTTTCTCCCAAGCAGAGTCAAAACCGATGCGTCGATAAATGAGCAAAGGAACACATTTAAAAGCAAACGAGAAACGGGTTGAAATAAAAACTTTCGGAACTGAATCCGGGCTGAGTGGAGTCACGGCCAGCAGCCCGGCACGATAAGGCGTAACGGTCCATTCGTAGGGAAACGAAAAAGAATAGGTTTGTCCCTTCTGTTCATTTCCACGAAAGACGAAGACCACTTAAAGCAAAACGTTATCGCTGTCAGATGGAGTTCGTAATGCACACGCGAGGAAAATACATGATGTGACTTTGGCACGGGGCGGCCAGCGGGGGAGGGGACAGGGATGGACCGACACGGCGAGTCCTTACACTTGTGAAGCGCGGAGCCATGAATTTGCCAGCGAAGCTATTTAGCTCTGAGTTTCTTGCAAATTATAGGATCGGTTTCTTTAGTGGGACCATTTTTTATTTTTATCTCTCCTGGTGTCGACTTTGTTAAGTCCGTGTTTTTCATTTCACTTCACACTTCGTTTTGTGCTCCCCGAGTTGTTTATAATGCCTTCGAGTAACAATTTTAATGTGCACAGGATCTGTAATAATGTTCCTTTTTCATTCTTGAAATTACATAATCCATTGGTCTTTAGCACCGTCTTAAACTGGATGTTTTGCACAGTGATTTTCGGCCTTCGCTCTTTTCTAGTCTATGCGGTTAGGGCCCTACGTTCCTTCCACTACTTTCTTTGCGTGGTGCTTGTTCGGAATATGGGCGTTTGATTCTCCTCCAGTTCTAATCACTTCCTCATTTAAATGATGATGTTTCTCCTTTTGACGTACGAGTTATTTACACGTGGTTTTCAGTTTTCGAATGTATGAGCTTTTTCTACTTATTCTTTTTTATTGTGATTTAAGTACAAAGTCAGAGAACGGTTTATATGCTACCTACCGATCCTTGGGAATACGGGGAAGATTGCCAAATGGCCAGCTCCGCGGCCCGTTTTCATACATGATCTCTCTGGGCTTCAAAGGAAAGCGTATCCACCGCTTGCTGGGTGTAGAGCTCCAAACGCCCGTGGCACCTGAATCGTCGATTATGACGTCCGGGTCGTCTGTTCTTACTGGTCTTTGCTGTTCAATCGATCAGACATAGCTGCGGCACGCTCAGTCTCCTGCCTTATGTGCGGGTCTGACCTCTTCTTTTTTGAAGTTCTAATAAGCTTTTCCTTTATGTATTTTGAGGCCACGTTAGAACTGAATCAAATCGAGTGCCGATGTGCAGTGACCCTCCTGGCTCTGGTGACGCTTTTTACCATCACCTTTCTGTTCGTCCGCCGTTGCCATCACGACGGCAGCTTTGTTTCTGGTTAGTATTTGCAAGGTCTATCTTTTCCCACCCGCTCAATTTTTACCTTCTCGGTTTTATGTTTAGATATCGTTCCAGTTTTTAATTCTATCGGACAACGTAATCAAACTGGGGTAATCCAAGGAGGTTCAAATAAAGCGGCCGTTGACAAGGGCGTGAGCGGAGTGACCAAAGCCACGCTGGAGGGTGGACTTCCCCGGGGGGCAGTAACAGAAGGGGCGTTCAGTCCTGGAGCCGCTCTGTCTTATAGGCAAGTTGACCTTGTGGGACGCCGGCTGCTGGAGGGATAAGCAACTCATAAGTAAATACCTTCTTCCTCCCTCCTTTGTCCTGCCTGAACCCGACCTTAAGAGTTGGCAAGGAGTCTGGGGACAGGCCAGCCTCCTACGGCAGAGTGAGGGAGGGCGTCTCGTGGGTAAATAAAACGTGCCTGGAACAACGGCACGTGTTATAAGAACCTAATATAACGATCTGTCTTCTCAACAAAGCGATTCGTCTGTTTACCTTTATCGAAACGACTGACATAACTGGACTTATGTCGCAAAACAAATCAAGGCGACAGACAGGAGGCAAAAGAATGAAAGTGTTAAATGGAGCCACAGTCGGGGAGGGCAGTGCGCTGGCCGGGGACAAAGGCGGGTTTCTGCTGGGGTCTCCCGCATCCCACTCCCCACACCCTGCAGGGGACACAGGACAAACAGCCTCGAGATGGCGCCCTCCACAAAATAACATCGTCAGTACCTATGGCTGAAACGCTGGGGGACGGATGGACAGAAGGCGGGGGCCTTTCGGGGTACACACGCTGCCCCTTCCCTTCCCCACTATATGTCCACGTCGAAGGAAACGGGTAAACAAAGTCTTTAAATATAACTCGGAACCCGCAGGAACTAAAGAATGAGATATAAACTGGATTCTCTGAGCATTCGGGGTCCGTCTCGGTGTCCTGGTCTCTTGTCACTGTCCTTTTCACTCCCTGCCTCTGAGAGGAGACCACGCTGTCTGTGGAGCGTCACCCCTTCTCTAATAAACTTCCCCCTGACTCTGTCTTTGGCGTGAGGCTGAATTCCTTCCTGAGCCTGGCCACGAATCGTCATATCCCTCAGCGCTGGCCCGAGTCCCCGCCACGTCGGGGCATCTGCCCTGTCCTGCGACAGAAAGATACCACTTTTCTCGGAGGACTGGCGAAGGGCTGTGCCAACCTGCGCCTGGAGAGATTGTAAACCGGTTCGACTATTTTGAAAAGCCTATTGCTGATATGTGTCAAAAGCTGATATATTTGTGGTTTCCACCTCTTCGTCTGTCCCAGTAATTTTACTTCTGGTGAACGACCCCACGGAAATAATTTTAAATTCAAGAGAACGCTTTCTGCATTAAGCTGCCTATTTATGACGGCAGACAAACAAACAAACAAACAAACAAACAAAAAACCCAGGAAGCAATCTACGTGTCCGGCAATAAACAGATGCTTAAATAAATTACGCTGTTTCCTCTTGGCCAAGTATTATAAAGATATATAAAATTTTATACAGATATAGTATCTCAATTGCAAAACTGAAAAATTACAGAAAAATTTCATCTTCGTTACGCTCACGATCGAGAGATTCAGAGGGGACTGACCAACGCCACGATTCGTGACGTGCGGTGGCGGCCGCGTCACGCCGGGCGCCGGTCACGCGGGACACTGTGCCGCTGCTCCGGAACTGGGCGACGCCGGGGAAGGGACCACGATCACGGCCCCTGGCAGAGCGGAAGGGCGGCGGAGCCCGGCCGCAAGCAGCACTGACCACCACCGACTTCCGGGTGCGTGCGCGCGCCCGGAAGTCTCACCCCGCTCTTAGTTCCGCTTCCGGGGAGGGGGGCGTAAGGCTCTGCGATCACGTGTTCCCCGCGCGAGTTTCCGGACGACGCTGCAACTCGGCACCGAGGGCGCGTGCTCTGACCTGGCGTCCCTCGCAGCCGCCCCGACGGGGACGCGGAGCCATCAAACGGCCTGCAAAGGTTCAGCTTTTACTGGGAAATGAAGATGAGCGCCAAAGAGATGCCGGTGAAACAGAGGTCAAGAAAACTAACAATAAAATGAAAACGGCGACGCTCTCGGGGAGAAAGAGCCAGTGAAGAAAATCGAGGACCCACGGAACTTTTTAGGATGAAAAAGGGGGAAAAGTCGCCCAGCAGAGACTGATTTCTTTGTTCCACTCATTAGCAAACATGTCACTGAGTCTGCACAGCTGGAAACAGGTGAGTGAAATTATCGATGCTCTCGATTTAAACGAGGCTCTCGGCTGCACGCCCCCTTGCTCATCGGGTCACCCTGCGGCCACCCCTGCCCCGTCCTCAGTGCAGCGCCCCGGGAGGGAGGCGGGGGGCTCGTCCTGCACTTCCGGAGGCCAGCTCTGCCTGTCACAGCGGTCGCACTGGGCCAGCTCCGCACACAAGACTTCGATTGTGTCCCCTTCTCCAATGCCACACCGAGTCGACTGAAGCCCAGGCTCTGTGGGGAGCGGCGGTGCGAGGCAAAGCCCACGGGCTGA
>NW_011889547.1:57451-59008 GCF_000151845.1 Pteropus vampyrus | reverse complement strand
CTTCCGGGGAGGGGGGGGCGTGAGGCTCAGCGATCACGTGTTCCCCGCGCGAGTTTCCGGACGACGCTGCAACTCGGCACCGAAGGCGCGTGCTCTGACCTGGCGTCCCTCGCAGCCGCCCCGACGGGGACGCGGAGCCATCAAACGGCCTGCAAAGGTTCAGCTTTTACTGGGAAATGAAGATGAGCTCCAAACAGATGCCGGTGAAACAGAGGTCAAGAAAACTAACAATAAAATGAAAACGGCGACGCTCTCGGGGAGAAAGAGATGTGCGAAAGAGCCAGTGAAGAAAATCGAGGACCCACGGAACTTTTTAGGATGAAAAAAGGGGGAAAAGTCGCCCAGCAGAGACTGATTTCTTCGTTCCACTGATCAGCAAACATGTCACTGAGTCTGCACAGCTGGAAACAGGTGAGTGAAATTATCGATGCTCTCGATTGAAACGAGGCTCTCGGCTGCACGCCCCCTCTCGCTCGTTGGGTCACCCTGCGGCCACCCCTGCCCCGTCCTCGGTGCAGCGCCCCGGGAGGGAGGCGGGGGCTCGTCCTGCACTTCCGGAGGCCAGCTCTGCCTGTCACAGCGGTCGCACTGGGCCAGCTCCGCACACAAGACTTCGATTGTGTCCCCTTCTCCAATGCCACACCGAGTCGACTGAAGCCCAGGCTCCCTGGGGAGCGGCGGTGCGAGGCAAAGCCCACGGGCTGAGGCTTTACAGGGGGCGCTATCTCAGGCCATCAAAGTGGGGGGCGGCGAGCAGGGGAGAGGGGGGGAAACAAATATCGAGCTGGCCGAAGCTTCGCAACCCAACGGCAGGGCCCTTGGCCAGGGGACATCTCCCGGCTAGGTCTTGTGGGGACCGGCTGTCTGGAGGGTCACGAACTTCACCTCCTGCCTCGCTGGGCAAATCACTGGAGCCGGGGTGTTACCGGCCCCTCGGGGCGGGTCGATGCTGGGAAGCTGGATGCGTCACCTCAAATGGGGAGAAAAGCCTCAGGCTTCCGCTGGGCGTGACTGACCTGCCACTGCAGCTCCTACCCGTGTGGGGACAATGACAGTTTGTCCTCGCCCAGCCTTCACTTCAGGGTCTGGGGCAGCAGGGCAGATCAAGTCGGGGGACGCACCTGTCCACTGGGCAAGAGTTGAAGCCCAGGGGCCGTGGGGCTGCCCCAGCGAGCGGAGGCACCTGTCACATGTGGCGCGACACGTACGGAGCGACATGCGATCAGCACACGTGCTTGGCGGTGGAAGACACGAACTATGAGTAACGCGTGAACAGAACCTATGTCCCCGAGCCGCTTTTCTTTTTTTTAGTTTTCCATTTGTGAGACGCCGCTTAACGGTTTGGGGCAGAAATGCAGAGTTCGGCATGTGAGCGACACACGTGATGGGTTCTCGGGAAGTTCAACATCAAGGAACAGTTATCGGCGCTTCTGACATCTCGGGCGCTCCGCTCAGACGTGGTCATCTTCTCGGAACCCTTGGAAGTCCTCGTGGAGGAGCGAGCGGTTCACGGAAAACCTCCCCGCACCTGAGCCCCGGGGAAGCGGCCGCGCCGGT
>NW_011889547.1:56236-56966 GCF_000151845.1 Pteropus vampyrus | reverse complement strand
CAGGGCCCTTGGCCAGGGGACATCTCCCGGCTAGGTCTTGTGGGGACCGGCTGTCTGGAGGGTCACGAACTTCACCTCCTGCCTCGCTGGGCAAACCACTGGAACGGGGGTGTTACTTGCCCCTCGGGGCAGGTCGATGCTGGGAAGCTGGATGCCTCACCTCAACTGGGGAGAAAAGCCTCAGGCTTCCGCTGAGTGTGACTGACCTGCCACTGCAGCTCCTACCCGTGTGTGGACAATGACAGTTTGTCCTCGCCCAGCCTTCACTTCAGGGTCTGGGGCAGCAGAGCAGATCAAGTCGGGGGACGCACCTGTCCACTGGGCAAGAGTTGAAGCCCAGGGGTCGTGGGGCTGCGCCAGCGAGCGGAGGCACCTGTCACATGTGGCGCGACACGTATGGAGCGGCATGCGATCAGCACACGTGCTTGGCGGTGGAAGACACGAACTATGAGTAACGCGTGAACAGAACCTACGTCCCCGAGCCGCTTTTCTTTTAGTTTTCCATTTGTGAGACGCCGCTTAACAGTTTGGGGCAGAAATGCAGAGTTCGGCATGTGAGCGACACACGTGATGGGTTCTCCGGAACTTTAACATCAAGGAACAGTTATCGGCGCTTCTCACATCTCGGGCGCTCGGCTCAGACGTGGTCATCTTCTCGGAACCCTTGGAAGTCCTCGTGGAGGAGCGAGCGGTTCACGGAAAACCTCCCCGCACCTGAGCCCCGGGGAAG
>NW_011889547.1:42948-54696 GCF_000151845.1 Pteropus vampyrus | reverse complement strand
TTCGGGCGCCTCACTTACTTAATGAACCCCGGGTCTTAGCTGAGCTTTTGAAGGATTGTGCCCCGCACACCATGGAGCTGAGCTGGCTTTTTTTTTTTTAAGCAATTAAGTTGCAGAGATTTGAGGAGATGGAATGAACACAGAAACACAGCACCTCGCCCCAAAACAGGTTCCGAGAGTCACCTGAAACGAGAACGGTGCTGTTTGTGGGTGCTAAGTCCCCGCATTATTCCTGGCACCGGGGTCAGCAGTGACCTGGCAGAGAGGCCACCCTGACCAGACCACGGGGGTGGACGGGGGGCAGCCACGCTCTCTGGGATCGGCCCGAGGCCCCCCCTTCTTCTTGGGTTCCAGAATGCCGCAGTCAGCGGGAAACCTCGGTCACCCAGTGTCACCTTCCCAGGCCGAGTCCCCGACAGGCAGCAGCAGCCTGACCCGAACGTGTCAGTGCTGGGGACCGCCCTGCTCCGAAGGCGGGCAGCTGGAGAGACGCTGACAGACGCGAGGCCCGCGCGCACCCCGCGACGACATTGGTCCCGCGGACCCCGGCATGGCACAGACGGTCAGGGCTCGGAGGGCCTGGGAGACGGTTATCACGTTCTTCTCTCGAGCAGCCAGAGACCCGGATTCGGCCATGTCCAAGGACAGACACTGGCCTTTCGGGACTGCATTCGGGGGTCACCCTCGGGCAGCACCCCGGTACTGCAATGCATAGAAAAAAGTTGCAAACCCTTCTTCTGATAAGGATCTGGCACCCAAAATATTTCAAGGACCCTTTATAATAAGCTCAGGAACGAAAGACAAAGACTTGACACATGACCCTGGAGAAGATCTATGGCCGATGAGCACGTGACGAGACGCGGGCGCCGCCGGTCGCCGGGAAATGCGGCCCGAAGCACAGGGACAGCGCTTCGCACGCGTCGGGGCAGCCGCAGTAACAGAGAGCCCGGGTGGCGAGGATGAGCAGAAACAGAAATGAAAACTCTCCTTTGTCGCCGGCAGGAATGTCAAATGCTGCAGCCACTGTGGCAAACGCTATGACGGGTCCTCGAGAAGTTAAACACGGACGCGCCCCACGACCCAGCGGTCACACTCCAGGGACACACCAACGTGAAAACACACGGCCACCTCACGGCCCGTACGTGGACTGCACAGCAGCATCAGCCGTGACAGCCACTAACCGGGAACCACCCCGTCGTCATCGGCTGACGTGAAACGGACGAACGTGATGCGCTGCGGGCAGCAGAGTTCAGTCAGAAGAAGGAACGAAGTGTGGGAGCCTGCTACACCGAGGGCGGACCCCGAAAATAGGACGCGAAGTGAAAAGGCCGCACGGTGCACGATTCTGTTCTTACGAAACGTCCACGGACAGAAGGTCGATTAGGGGTTGCCAGGGCCGCGGGCATGGCTGCCTGGTGGCTCTGGGGCATCCCTCTGCGGGGATGACAAGGGTCCGGGATCAGACGCAGCGGTGACGGTGTATGACACTGTGGACGTGCTAAAGCCATTTAACCACACGCGACAACGAAGAAAGGGAATTTTCCCTTCATAAAAATGGGGAGAAAGAGAGTGACCAGAGACACTGCAGCTACCTGGAAGTCCCGGAGTGACCAGGGCTGGCAGACGCTCCCAGGGCCACTGACCTTGCTTGTCCGGGTCGCGGACCTGGGCCGGCACGTCCTGGATCTCCAGCGTCCACACGCCCTCGGCCTTCTCTCCCCACGAGTGCACGGACATGAACTCCCAGTTGGAAAAGCCTTCGTTGGAATGGTCCAGCAGCCTGCGATGGAGACGGGTCAGGGGGTGGCGGGTGGCCCGAGGGTGGCTCTGTCCCCGGGAGACCACCCAGTCCAGCTGAGGCTCCTCCGGGCGCGGGCGTGAGCACGGGGCAGTGCGGCCCAGCCCCACGCGAGGATGCCGGCGAGAGGGTGGCTGTTCGCACCCCGGTTCGGGACCCGGCAGGACCCTCCGTTATGCCCCTAGGCCTCCCAAACATGGGAGGAAGGCCTGGCACAGGAGCCCAGGGCGGGAGGGGCCGGGGCAGGTTGCGGTGGTCCCCGCTCACCCTCCTTTCCGGGGGAGGGACCCCGAGGAGGGGGCTGCTGCGGATGCTTTCTGTCGCAGCAGGTCACTGGTGACAGCCCTCGACCCAGACCCCGTGTTCCTTCGGGTGTCCGGTCCCCACCCAGCCCGGGTGTGTTCCCCCAGAGCCGTGGCCTCCCCCCGCAACCATGGCCCCAGAGCCTGAGCACGCAGAGGCTGGGCCCAGTGACTTCCACTGGAGACCCAAGGACAGGGCAAAGGAAGCCTCTCTAAGGAACGGAACTCCCCGTTAGTCTCAGAGCCAGCCCCCGCGTGCTGTCCCTTGTCCCTTGTCTCCAGGGCTTCACCGTCCCAACCGCTGGGAGGTGACACGGGAGGTCTGAGTGTTTCTGGGGAAGCGCACGTGCTCCCTCCCCCACCAGCCCCCTGACCAGCCCGCTCTGTCCTTCCAGACCAGAAAGTCCCTGGTGACGGGGACTCCGGCTTGACCCCGTTTGTCTTGTGTGGTCTGAGCGGAAATGGGAAGCGACTCGGGGGCACCGCTGTCTTCCCTCCTTAGAAGAAATGGTTCTAGGTCCTTCCCTCTTACCTTTCCGTCACAGTCTAATTTTCTCTCTGTTTTGAAACAATACGTTTTTAACGTAGGGACTCTTTACTATTCATCAGAAATTCGGATACGTTTTATACGATGTAAGATTCGATTCCCCACTTGGGGGTTCTCTGGACAAGCGCCGTGGGGGCAGGTGGACACCCTGAACTTCCTTCTAAGAAATTGCAAAGGTCAAGGCTGATTTTCACACACGATGCCAAACTGAATCCAACGCACTGAACAAGGACAAAGCTTTCGAGGGCTGGCGCTTACGAACGACAAGTTACTCTTGGTGGAAACATTTGGCAAGCGGAAAAGGCCACGGAGTTAAGTGACAATTAAGCAAAATCAAGTTAAGATAGTAGATCCTACAGTCACATAATCTGTCCCTTGGGGAGAAAAAAACAAACTCCCAAGACCCAGTGGCCCGAGGGTGCGTTGACAGCGCTGATGGCCAGGTACAGGCTGCCGGCACCTGGGGGCGACAAACCCAATGTGCCTGCAGGACCCGCTCTCCCCCCGCCCCGGGCCTGAGCGGAAGGACGGACGTCGGAGGGGAGGAGGACAGGGGGGCGGTGGCTGCTGGGGCGCTGGGGGTCCTCGCGGGTCGGGTAGATGGATGTGAACAAGACGGGAAGGGCGGCCAGCCACCTGCCCCAGGGGCGGTGCCAAGCACATTCGTCTCTATTGTCACATTCAGTTCTCGTGACTCTCCTGATCGTGACAGAGTAAAATGTCACTTCCAGAGGTAAGGACTAGGGAGAGAGGCGGCCCACTCCGGGTGTCCAGCTGGGGAGTGAGGCAGACGGGGCGTAAGCGCCGGTGTCCAGGCTCCAAGCCCACGTCGGTCCCCGCGGGCCACTGCTGCCCGCTGGCCTGCGACCCGCCCCGGCCCCACCAGGCCCGCCTGGCCTCACCTCTTTGCCAGAAGTTGAGTCTTGGTCCCCGAGGGAGAGATCAGGTGGATCTGGAGGTCTCCGCGGCGGGGGTGGGAGATGGAGATGCGGGCCACCACGTGCTCCAGGTAGCCCACGTGCTGGTCCGAGCGCTCGGCGCAGGCCGTGGTCAGGGCGGTGGCGCGCAGCGTCTGCACCACGGGGATGCTCCTGCGGGGGAGGGGGGCCGAGCGCTCGGCCCCAAAATCTCTCAGTCCCACGGGAGGGCGACCGGTCCCCTACGTCTCACCCTCGGATGCTCCTGTGTCTGTCATACCGCCTGCCCAGAAGACGTCTGTCATTCCGGAATGGCTTAGAGAGATTTAAAGAACAGTTTCCCGTGCAGGCTCGGCCCCCTCGGTGGCCGGGACGCGGCTCGGCGCCCTTGGCCGTCTCACTGCCTGAGCCTCCCGGGCACCCAGGCTTTTGAAAGCCTCGCTACTTTGTCCCAAAGCCTGGCCTTGAAGATGTGAGTCATCCTGCTACATAATACCAGCGGCAAGCTGACGACTGCCGGACACCGGCACCGGTCTGAGAATGTACGAGGATTAATGTATCTAATCCAGAGAGGCCAAGGGTCAAGCCCAAGGTCACGCGGCGACTGAGCAGCAGAGCTGGGATCCGAGGTTCCGGAGTCCAGGCCTCCTCCTCGGTGCCCCGCTCCCCGCAAGGCGGCCAGGTGGGCTCACACCTCTGTTCGAGATGGCGGGAAAGAGGAGAGAGGTGGCCCCAAGGCCAGAGCTGGCCTCTCGTGCTAATTAAGCACGCTGGACAAGGCCGCAGTGACGGGACCAGAGTCGCAGGGGTGGGACGGGAGCTGGTCCGCGCGCCACTGTCTCGTCTTCTGCCCTGCGATGGGAACGGACACGGTTCTCGTTACAAAACCGGGGCGGTTGCACCACACGGGATGGGATCCGAGGACAAGAACTAAGCCCCCATCAGGCACAAGGCAGCTCCTCTGGGATGTTCTAACGCACCCCCAGGTGCATTGGAGCAGACACAAGCCTGCGCCTGGACACGACCCCCACACTTAGGCTGGGCCATCCCGCCTATTCTGGCCACCGCGGCCACCCCGAGGACTTATGACCTGAAAAAAGACGCTCAGCCACCCGGAAACCCCGCTGCCCTCGGTTAATTAGGGGGGCGCTTCTCCCGTGAAGCCCAGTTCCCTCTCGGGAGGGGAGGCTCAAAGCAGAGACTTAGCATCTCCCAAGAATTACAGCGCTTGGCTCTGCTGGGCCTGAGTGAGTCACAAAAACACTCCGAACGGTTATAAACAGCGACGTAATTCCCTCGGAGACTGTAAATATTTGAAAACATGATTTCCATGCAACATAAATTGATTTAGAGATGCTGGCTTCTTTCACTGCCTGCTCCCGAATTTTACTGCCTGTGTTTACTGGGCAGCGGGCCCCCCACTGTGACAGATGCAGAGTAGAACAGAGAGTTCTGGAGAATTCTGGGAAGTTCCAGTCCTGCCAGGGCCCACAGACAGCTCCAGGTGAAGGATTTCCGTCCCCTGCACTAAGAGGCAATGCGGGCGGGCGGGTGGGGGGGGGGCGGTGCTGGGGGAGGAGACTCCTCGGGGTGAGGCCTTACGAAGCTTGCATCTCAGGAATAACCCCCGACTTTGAAACACCCAACACATTTCCTGGGCCCAAGAGTAAAATCAAGGCCACAGGCAGAAACCCACCACCAGCCACTCGTCCTGCTGTAGCCGGGAGGCTGCCACAGACCAGGATGGTCTGTTCTCTCTATCGTGGGTTCCGCATCCAGGATCGAAAATATTTGAAAAAAATAAGGTTGTGTCTCTACCGATGTGTACCAGGTAATTAGGGCCACCGTGGTTGGATCTGTCATTATTCCCTAAACAATACAGTGTAGCAACTGTTTATACAGGATTTACATCGCAGTAGATATCATGAGGGATCCAGAGATGATGAAAAGTCAACGGGAGGGGACACTTCTGGTCACGATGGCGGAGCAGGTGACCGCAGCGCTGCCTCCCCCCACGACCACCTCAGCATCACAGCTAAAGAACAGAACGGCCGTCACTGAGAGCCGCCTGCAGTCTGGCTGAACAGAAGTCCTACAACTAAGGACATACAGAGGCCACCTGAGACTGGAAGGAGGGGTGGTGACGTGGACCGGGCTGGTCCCATACCCGTGTGTGTTGGTTAAAGGCAGAAGTCCCCCGGGAGAAACGAGGGGTCCCAGCCCCACACCAGACTTCCCAGCGCAGGGTTCCCGTGCCAGGGAGAGAAGTCCCCACAACCTCTGGCGGTGCCGCACAGCGTCTGCACCACGGGGATGCTCTGTGGGGGTTGGGGGTCGAGCACTCGGCCCCAGAAGCTCTCAGTCCCACGGGAAAACCAGCAGGGAGGGTGGCTGCGTGAAACGGGGTGGCAGGAGTCCCAGGCCTCCTCTTAAAGAACCTGCGTGGACTCACCACGGATGGACTCGCTCGCTCTGAGCTCCAGTGCTAGGGACGCAGCTCGAAAGATGCCAAGGACACACAGGGAGGGACTGAGTTGTTTGCTTCAGAGAGGGTGGCATCTCCAGGACAGAAGTGCTGGCAGAGGCCACTGCCCCTTTGTTGAGCCCTCCTCTGCCTCCCAGTGTGCAGACGCAGGTGGTACGATTCTGAGCGTCCATCAACCTGGCTGATGCCACTCGCCCCGCCCATGTGATTCCCTGAAGCCCCGCCCTTCCCCATGAGCAGCCCCCGACCCCGAGCCGCCTCCAGTGGCTTTTCCATAGAAACGGCCTGTCTTGGCTCATGCTGTGGACTTTCCTAAAATCTCACAAAGGTCCACAAACCCCAAACGAGCAGCGTCTGGCCTCCGTGTGCCCCATACCTCTTGCTGAGCAGCCCTCGGCCTAGCACTAGCGGCAGCTGGCCTTGGCTCCCAGTTTGGCCTCTAGAGGCACCTCAAGCCCAGCGTGGGTGGCAGCCATCTGCGGACTGCTTGGTGTCTCATGCCAGGTGGCCCCGGGCAAAGCACAGCCTGTGGCTGAACTTGGCCTGCGGCAGGGCCCCTCCCAGGAGGCCCCGGGGCCTGTACGCCCGGTGGCCAGCTTTGACCGAGCCAGAGCAACGCCCAGGGCCGAATCGAAGGAAGACACACCCAAAGGGCAGACTGGGCAGCACCAGAGCCCAACTGAAGCGAATCCTGCTCCATGGGGTCAGCCCCACACGACAGCTCACAGTCACGGCCAGTCCTCACGAGCAATCGGCCTGAGGATCAGCCCGACCCGCGGACGTGCAAACGGTAGCCAAGGCTCAACTACAACAGGAGGGCACACGCAGCCCATGCAGAAGACACACACCCAGCTCAGGTGACCAAGGAGACTGTGTCACTGGGCCACACAGAACACCTACTACATAAGGCCACTCTACTGAGGCCGGGGGACATAGCAACCCTACCTAATACGTAGAAACAAACGCAGGGAGGCAGCCGAAATACGGAGACAAAGACACATGTCCCAAATGAAAGAAGAGAACAAAGCCACAGAACACACACTAAACAAAATGGAGACAAGCAACCTGCCAGACGCAGAGTCCAAACCCTGGTTATAAGGATGCTCCGTGATCTCAGTGAGAACTACGACAGAGAGACAGGAAACGTAAAAATGGAGACAGGAAACAAAAAAGAACTGGTCAGAAAGGAAGAATAAAATTACTGAAATGAAAAATGCATTAGAGGGAATCAACAAATTAGATGAAGCAGAGGATCGAATCGGCGATTTGGAAGACGAGGTAACAGAAAACATCCAACTGGAACAGCAAAAATGAAAAAGAATAAAAAAATGAGGACCGTTTAAGGGGCCTCTGGGACAACATCGAGTGTACCAACATTCGCGTCACAGGGGTACCAGGAGAAGAGAGAGCAAGGAATCGAAAACCTTTGAAGAAATAATGACAGAGAACTCCCCTAACCTGGAGAAGGAAATAGACTTACAAGCCCAGGAAGCACAGAGACCCCCAAACGAGATGAACCCACAGAGGCCCGCACCGAGACACGGCCTCATGAAAACGCCAGAGATTAAAGACAAAGGGAGAATCTTAAAAGCAGCAGGAGAAAGGCCCTTAGTTCCCTACGAGGGAGTCCGCATAAGACCGTCGGCCGATTTCTCAACAGGAACTTTGCAGCCAGAAGGGACCGGCAGGAAATATTCAAAATGATGAAAAGCCAGAACCTACACCCGAGATGACTCCACCCAGCGAAACCAACATTTAAAATTGCAAAAGAAATAAAGAGCTTCCCAGATAAGAAGCGGCTAAGGGAGTTCATCGCCAACAAACCGGTATCATAAGAAACGTTAAAGGGACTTCTTTAAAAGGAAGAAAAAAAGAGATAACAAATATGGATAAGAAAATGGCAATAACTACGTATCTATCGACGATTAAATGAATGAAATGCTCCAATCAAAAGACGTCGGGTAGACAGATGGATAAGGAAACAAGACGCTTACATGTGGCTCCTGCAAGACACTCACTTCAGATCGAAAGACACACACAGACTGAGGGTAAAGGGTGGGAAAAAGATACTTTATGAAAATGAAAACGACAGCTGATACAGCACCGCTCACGCCACTGGAGAAGCGGCAGACGCGGCCACACCCCTGTGCCCCGCAAACACGGCTCCGTCCCCACCCCCAGGCCCTCGCATCCTTGGGAATAACTGAGCGTGCGGCTAAGCAGGTTGGCTGATATTCCAGAAAGAGCCTGAAACTGCTAACTGTGAAGATGATTCTTCTTCAGAAGCAGAGCTGAGTCTCCCGTCCTCGGAAGGCCCTCCCCCATCCAAGCGCGGGGACAATGTCACCCTGTGAGTTACGGCAGATCCCCTCGACCTGGGCTGGCCAGACTCGGCGCTTGCACTTAAAAACAAAATAAAATCAAAACAACCTTTCGCCAGAATGGCACCACTCTACCATCTTAAAACTATTTCTGGCCAGAGAAGAATGCTTCATTCAGGAGCCGCCCCAACGGGGAGCCACCAGCGGGGGGGCCGAGCTGTGGCCTGGACGCGGCCGCCTCGGCAGACGCAGCCCTGCGGGAGCCCGGCCCGCCTCACCCCGACTTCGATTCCCCGTGTGCCAGGCGTTTCTTTCCCACTGTCCTCTGCATGTGACAGTCTAGGGCTCCCTGGTGAGAACGATGCTTTAAAACCTCAAGACTGACATTTGTCAGCGGGCTGTCCAGCCCTCAGGCCCTTGTCACCTGCGGTCAGCCCTCACAGCTAGCAGCTGAAAACGTAATTTTTGAAAACATCCTCTCATGGCTGTTCAGCCAAGAAACGCTTTCTGAATTCCTACGGATGCCAGGCGTCAGCCGGAAATACTTTTCTCAATATTTTTTAGCAAAAGAGCACATTACGAGGTAAACGCATTCAAGGAAGAGGCCACCCCAGAGGGAGTGGTCTAGGCTGATAAAAAGTCCCAGTGCTGGAACCTTCGAAGGTTATCGGAGTCCAGATGACAGTGATACAGAGCCGCTCTGCACTTTGGGTCACACCCCCGCCTTCCTGCAGCAGAGAAGGGACAGAGCCTGCCACCCATCCATGGCTGATGCGGTCACGCCGTGGGCTCGCAGGGCAGGGAGGCCTGGGCTGGGGCTACGGCTGCCACCTCTAGCAGATGCTGGCAGAGACGACATTGTCACTGCTCATTAACCCCACCGGGCAGGGCAGGTCACCGATCGGTCGGCCTTGCTGAACATCACGGATAAGGACCTGCACTCCGAGGCGTCCGACATGGAGCAGTGGAAAGGACAGAGAGCAGGGGCCTCAACAGCCATCGGCTAAGGGCAACCAAACACTCGCGTCCGCAGCACGGGCTGGCAGGGGCCCCGCGGGGTCCCGCGGGATGGCACGCAGACGCGTGAAGCGGTCCACGTTTTTGAGCCATCAATTATCTATTATATTTCAATGAAGCTGTTTAAAAAAAAAATGCAAAAAAAAAGCGACTTTTCCAGCTTCACACGCAGAGAGGAAACGCGGGCATTCGCGGGGTGCGGGTGCAGACACCGCCCCGGGCGCCCCGCCAGCACCAGGTCCCCGCCGCCGGCCTCACCTGGTCCTCTTGTCGGCCACGGCGACGCACACGTGCTGCGCGGGCACTGCTGTCCACTTCTGCGCCTCCACGACCAGGGCCTCCGCGTCCACCAAGCCGAACCCATAGAGATGGCTCACTGGAAAGACAGGCCCTTCAGACCGCGCCCACAACCGAACCCCAGGCACGGGGCGAGCCCCCGATCCGGCACCCTCCGGGCCCCCGCAGGCGACACCGATCCGTAGTCCTGGCGGGGACAGGCCATCTGTGTCACTCGAGAGCTGGAAGGGCCCGGGCCGTCCCCCGAGAGCCACGGGCTGCAGGCCCAGCCCCCCCGAGGACCGCGCCCCGGTCCCAGCTCTCTGCCCTCCCCGAACCGCACGCCTGCGGGTCAGGGCTGCGGGCGGAGACAAGGCCCGTCCTGGTGCAGGGCGCAAGGCCTGGAATGTCGCACCGTGAGCTGCGGGCGGCTGTCCTTCCATTAAACCGACAGCTCGGCGTCTGCGCTCCCTGAATCTTAAACCAGAGATAGAGAAATGAGGCCCCTCGGGGCCGCCTCCCCTGTCCCCTCCCGCCCGCTGAATCCAGGGCGCGAGCACGTGCGGCGGGCGCGCTCCGATGCCGACTTTGGCCGAAGCAGGACAGCTTCGAAGTGTAATTTAAGAGGCGAGGTCGAGAAGGAGATGCCATCTGTGTTCCGATTCAATGAGGCCCAAACCGAATCATGTGGTTACAGCACATGATTCGCACCAACATCCCCAAGAAGCCAAAGTGAACGGGTCTGATCAATGACCCCCTTATTAAGAGGAATGTCACTTGGAACTCTGGGTCACGATGCTCGACCTGCATTTTACAGAGTAGTATCAGGCTCGGGGTTGAAATAGTTGGACTTGAGCTCCAAAAAGGAAGAAAACATCCTCCCTAACATACCGTGGCCTGATGTAAATCTCTTCCAAGGATCTCCGGTAAAAAGCCAGACAGACAAGAGCCCATGGCACCGTTCCGTAACTCCGTGCTCGAAAGAGCCCAAATATCCGGGTTACGAGCCGACGGTGGGCTGATGTCACAGGACCTGGGTCCATACCAGGCTGTGCTGGCCGTAGGGACCTCGCTGTTCGATGACTTACTTTTATAATACTGGGCTTGAGGATGGGAGTTGCACAGTTAGAAAGTAACTTACGTAACTATGTCAGTGTTATGTAAGTTACTTTCTTACACATGAAAAACTTGGGACTCGTTTCAAAATGACAGAGCTGCTCAGCGCTAAGAATGCAAGCTACTCTTAGGGGACACATAAACAAACTTTTTTTATCGTAATATTTATGGATTTGTTTTAATGTTCGTTAGGAAAAATATAACTACACATCGAACTCCTGATTAGACATAATAAAGTTTCCCTTTAAAATATATTTCTTTATGTGAAAAGAAGGCAAGTCAATTTAAAGAAAACTATTAAGTCAATATTGGTAAGACTGGTCTGGGGATGTGGCAGAGTCGGGCAGTTTGGGGCGCCCCGGGGTCTGGGGGCCTCGGGCTTCATCCTTAGTGCCAGCGTGAGGTGCCAGGACACTTTCCTTAAATGGCTGGACACGTATCTTTCATTCTTCGGACACGCAATGTTATTTGGGGATCCTTTTGAGAAATTCATGTCACCCCTCGATCCAGACCTCAGGAAGGAAGTCTGGAGGGCCCACCAGAAAGGGAACGGTCCTCCCCAGCCCACCAGAGCCCGCACCTTTGTGGCCGGCACCGTTGACCGTCCAGTCGTTGGCTTTCAGGTGGGCCGGCCTGGATGTCTTCACCAGCAGGTGCTGGACGTCCCTCCAGGTTAACTGGCTGCTGCAAGACACGACGACAGACTGCTGTAGCCCGCAGAGGTCGCTAACGGGGGCTGCACGGGTCCACGCCAAGGTGGCACATCGCGGGGGGCCGGCCCCGAGCCGGGGTGAAGGTTTACACCTCTTGGTAAAGAATAGTTGCCGGCGATTAAACCCCGAGGCGGAACAGTTCAACGGGGCCCTAAAGTCCACGGCATGGAAAACCCAGCCCCGCTGCCGAGCTCGCTTGAGTGTGTACAAGGGTGACACAGGACACCGTGGCCATGGAGGGAGGGGACCCTGCCCA
>NW_011889547.1:36585-42409 GCF_000151845.1 Pteropus vampyrus | reverse complement strand
CCCACAAGACTGGCAGCTGATTTCTCAAGAGAAACTATGCAGGACAGAAGGGCTCGGCACAAAATATTCGACAGGATGAAGACCCAGGATCTACAGCCAAGGATACTTTATCCAGCGAAGCCATCATTTCCAGTTGAAGGACAGATAAAGAGCTTCCCAGACAAAAAAAATAAGCTAAAGGAATTTATCACCACGAAGCCAGTATCACAGGAGATGTTGGAGGTAGTTCTTTAAGAAGAAAAATATAAAAGACTCGCTTCAGATTAAAACACACACGCAGGAGATGGAAAAAGATGTTGCTTTGATGGACCTAGAAAGTATTTAAGTCAGACATTTAAAGGTAAACACTATATGATTTCACTTACCTGCGGAATCTAAGGAATATAAAGAAGAAACTCATCAAAAACAGACTCACAAATATAGTGGACGATTTGGCGATGGACAGAGGGGAGGGGGGTTGGGGGGCTGGGAGAACGGGGTGACGGGTTAAAGAAGTACAAGTGAGTAGCTAATGGTCACCGGGTTGGGGAGCCCGGCATAGGGAACGCAGTCAGCGTTAATACGTCGGCTCGGGGGACGGCCGGGGAGGGAGGGAGCAATTGGGGGGACCGTTTTACGAACTCTATAGATGTCTGACCGATGTACTGTATACTTGAAACTGATTAAAATAAATATATTTTTTAAAAAAGTAAAAAAAGAAAATGTACCCTCTGAACCGTTTTCAAGAGTAAGCTCCAGTGGCGTTAAGTGCACTCGCTGTCACATGCCCGTCACCACCATCCATCGACAGAACCTGTCACCTCCCCCCACAGGAACTCTGCCCCCACCGAACACGCGCTCCCGCCCCTCCCCCGTGCCTGGCGCCCACCGTCCTGTCTCCTTCCAGGAATGTGACCACTCTGAGTGACACCACACTGGCTTCTGTCACCATAATGTCCTCAAGGTTCATCCATGTCGACACTCGGGTCAGAATTTCCTAACCTTTTAAGCTGGATGCCATCCCGACGCGTGCACGTGCCACGCTGCGCTAAGCCTTCCCCTGGCCGGGGATGCCTGCGACATCCCACCCCGTAGCTACTGAGACTAACGTCGCCAGGAACACGGGCGCGCGAGCACCTCTTCAAGTGCCTGCTTTCCATTTTGGGGGCTTCACACCCAGAAGCGGGACTGCGGGTCGTACGGCAATTCCATGATTAATTTCTGAGGACCCGCCGCGCTGTTTGTCCCAGTGGTTGTCATTTCGCGTTCCCACCGTTCGTCCTCTCTTTGCCTGTCTTCTCGAAGGAGCTCACCTGTGGCAGGAGTCTTGGGGTACGCGGGCACGCCTGCATCGGGGCCCCGGGCTCCCCTGATTTCTCCGACATGTTCTTGCCACTGTGACGGTCACCGGCCCGTCACTGGCCTCCTGGCTGCCCTGCCCCGACCGTGCCCATCGGCCGCCCTCCGGGCCTTCGCGGGGCGCAGGCTGTGACCCGCTTTCCCCCGTTGTCACTGGTCCCTCGGGTGCCCACAGCCACCTTCGTCGTTAGAGGGGGATTCTGAGTCCAGCGGCCCCGGCCCTGGACTTCTTCAGACAGGGCGGACGTGGTCGTGTCCCTTGACACCTGTGCGACCGAGCGCGTTAGTGCCCACGTCGGCAGGGCCTACCCGAGGTGCCACGCGAGGGCCAGGAGGCCTGAGCTCCGTCCGGGGTTCGTGACAGAACCGGTCTGGGCGGGGAAACGCTAGAGATCATCTCACGATGGGGAAAATCCTTTTTACGTCGGACTCTGCTAATAAAATCACAAATTTACTTTGTATAGGAAACACGACTAGGAAATGGTGTCGAAGATGTCTTTCAGTGAAGAAGGGATTGGCGGGTGGTCCCAAGTTGTCCCCAAACCACAGAGCTTACACGGGAGGGTTCCCCTCATTCTGAGTGCTGCCTGCAGGCCCCGTCCACCCCGCTTCCGTCCACAGAGAGGCGACAGAGCCACAGGCACCGCTGCCCAGACACGTGCCACCCCGGCCTCTGAGGCTCAGCTCAGGCCCGAGGGGCTCTGGTTACGGCTCGCTCCGTCCCCGACCGATCCTGGATGTTAAAGGCTCTAAGGTGACATTGTTTCCACGACGTCCGCGTGATTCGCCACCCGTAAACTTCTGAGGACGAGCTCAAGTGACGAGAAAAATGACTACTGGAGTTTTCCTGTGTCCGCAGGCCGAGTTTAATGGGACAATCTGGCACAAAACGGGGTTTGTTTTCTGTTTAGTTTCGACGACCAAAATTCCTCGCATGGTTCCAATAAGGAATGGAAGGAAATATAAAACAATGAATTGCTCAATATGCAAATGCAACTTTCCACACAAGTAATTAATTACTTAGAGTTTCATAAAGGAGCCTCAGGACACGGGAGCTGGCATTTTGGCCTGAAAATTGAAAACAGCTTTTCCTTGGTTAAATTGGTAGCACCTGAGTTTCATGCTCTTTCGCCTTGTGCAAATCAACACGTAAACAAACAGACTTCCAAGGATTTACGCAACCCAAACATGATTTTTGAATCATTTAAGCATCTCATCTACGACAAACGACTACTTCGAATGGCCGGGTCGTTCGGAGCCGGTTTTGACGTGTAAACTAAAATTTGCTTTTGACAGCGGGATTGCATCTGTCGCAAACTCTTCAAACTTTCTTCCTGACCCATCCACAGACTAATAACTCTAGAGCTTCGATTTGGCTCAAGACGGATAAAACATCGTCGCTGTCCCGCGACTCAGGAACCAGAGATCGGAAGGGCAGCTGTGGTGGCGTCAGATGAGCTTCTGCTGTGTGACCCGGCTCGGGGCTCGGCCCTCCTGGCTCCCCGTGGTCCCACAGGGGACTGGGAGCTTCAGAAAGGAAAAGGGAAGGGACCACTTCATGCCCATTAACGATGCTTAAGAAAGAACGAAATCCTGGCACATGCCACGGCACGGGTGGACCCTGAGGACACGATGACACATGACAGAAGCCAGCCACAGAAGGACAAGCGCTCTCCGGCTCCCCCTCTGTGAGGTGCCCCAAGCTGTCAGAGCCCCGGAGACAGAAGACAGGATGGTGGTTTCGGGGGCCGGCGGGGAGGGGCTGGGGAGTGAGGGGCTGAAGCTGTCCCCCCAACTCATGCGGAAGCGCCCGGCACCCAGAATGCGGCTGGGTTTTAGATGGCTTTAAGGAGGTGACTCAGCGGGGCCGTTAGGTGGCCTGATCCACTGTGACCGGTCCTTACACAGGATGCAGACACACACGCAGAGATCATCTTACGATGGGGACAGGTGGCCATTTATAGCCCTAGGAGCGAGCAAAGGCTGGGGGAACCGGCCCCGTCCAGGCCTGGTCTTAAGCTCGGCCACCGAACTGCGGGAACCGACGTCTGTGGTTTGAGCCCCGCAGGGGAGGACTCGGTCACGCCGCCCTGGCCACCTAACGCGGGGGACGCTCCGAGGGGACAGGGCATCAGTTGGGGTGACGAGCACGTGCTGGGGGGTGGGGGGGGATGGCTGCTCAGCGGCGTGAACGCACTAGCGGACGGTACACCTAAAAACGGTTGAAACGGTGAAGTTTCTGCTATGCGGATTTACCGCAGTCGAAACTCAAATTGACAAACGGAGCCGGGCGCCACGGTGGGACTTACTTCGCTTCCAAGGCCAGGGCGATGATCCCCGCCACCATGGGGGCCGACACCGAGGTGCCCGTGTGGCCGTCCGTGCAGCGCTGGTGCAGATCCGTGGTGACCTGGCGAAGGGCGGCAGAGGCGAAGTCAGCTCCCGGGACGAGCCGGGTCCCCTCGCGGTCCTGGCCCCAGCCGGGGTCCCGCCGAGCTGCTCCCACGTGGACGGACCCAGGACGAGGACACGGACGACGTGCAGGCTGCGATGCGAAGGGGGGACAAAGGACGAAGGGAGGCCCCCGGCGAGACCGCCCGCCGGAGCCCACGGTGACAGCTCGAACCACGCCTGACTCGGGAGCAGCTGGAACGCAGGGAGGCGCCGGGTGACCCAGGCGGCGTTTCTGCCTGTGGCCGGAGGGCTCGGGTCCCTGCACACCGGGACGGCCGCCCCGGAGGGCTCTGGACCCCACGGGGCCCGCTGCCGGGGCCGCTCGCTCCGGGCAGGGTGCGGCCGACTGACAAGTGAGGGGCCGGCCCCGGGCCGGGGTGCCGATCCCGGATGTCGCTGCCGCCCGGCCTGACGTGTGCCTTGCCTTCCACCCGCAATGGAGAGGCAGCCGCCATGTGGGCAGCACGTGGGGGCTCAGCTGTGCGACACCTACTGCGCTAGATGGGTTTTGTCACCCAGTGTCACGGCCATGCATTTTGCAGGTGGACTTAAGGATGCTAGCCAGCCTTAAATCAGAGAGGGTGCCCCGGATTATCAATGGAATCACGGGGAGAGGCAGGAGGGGTGACGGGACCCATCGCTGCCAGCTCCGGAGAGGGAGTTGGGGACACAAGCGAAGGAACGTGGGCGGCCTGGAGCAGCAGAGAGCGATGTGGCAAACGGCCCACAAGGAAACGGGGCTCAGTCCCGAAAGCACAGGAGCTGAACTGTGCCAAGGACCTGAACGAGCAAGAAACACATTCCCCCCAAGCGCCCGGGAACGAAGGCAGTGACTGCCACCTGGCTTCGGGACCGAGCGACTCGGAGCAGGGACGCGGCTGAGGCTGCCACGCGTCCACCCACAGAGCCGCGCGGGACGGTAAATCCGCGCTCTTTCGAGCTGCTAAATTTGGGACAACGCGTCAGGAAAGTGCTACACCGCCAAGTGCAAGGCGCCGGAGGCCACCTGTGTCGCCCGAGGACACGGTTCCCGGCGCTGACGGTCCAGACCGCCTTCCAGAAAAAGCATCTTCTTCATCCGTTTCAGCCGGGCCGACAATCACCCGGAGACAGGGGACCCGGCCTGTGTCACGCACACACCCGGCCTCCCCCTCCCTCCCCATTTAGCAGGACTGAGGGACTCCGAGGTTGGGGAGGGCAGCTGAGGGCGAGGGAGCAGGGACGAGGAGGCGACCCCTCTGACCCCGGCGCCTCATCTGCAAGTGGGCATGACGATGTGTCCTTCTATGAAAGTCACAGCTGGCGCCGGCACAGGCTGGCACTCAGTGAATGGCCAGCGAATGGCCAGCGTGGGGCACTGAGGGCGTGTGGGCCGGTGAGGCGCGTGGCCGGCTCTCAGCCTCACGGCAAGAGCCACGCAGGCGGGAACGGGGCCTCCCCAGAGGGAGCCGCTCTCCTGGGACTGCACGTCACACAGGGGGCACAGCTCGCGTCCCGTGAATGAACGAGAGAGCCAATGCGAGCGGGTGAGGGGCGCGCCTAGCTGTCCCCCACTTTTATGAGTCATGTGCCAGCACCAGGAAGGACGCCCTCCCCGCGAGCACTGCGTGGCCTTTGCCTGACCGAGAGGAACAGAGAGAGTGGAGGGGACAGAGCCTAGACTCCCACCGGACACCTGCCTCACGCCCGGGCACCCGGAAGGGTCACCCACGCCCTTGCAGGGTCTCTAAGGGGACTCGGCGCAAAGCCTTGGTCCTGGCTGAGCTGAAACAAAAAGCCACCAGCTCGGCCAGAGGTGCTCCGGACGCCGTGGGACTCGGCGCAGCTGCCCTTCTCACCCACGGGTATCTCCCGGAGGGTCTGAGACTGGAAGGCGTTGGGGCATTTTGTGGCCGAGGCGTGCACGCGTGTGCACACACGGCGCACACGGCAGTCTGGCTCATCACGCAAACAGAGCTGCCAGCCCGGGGCCGGGAAACGTCCCCCAGGGCGAAGCCACAGCCACACACACACACACACCACACACACACAC
>NW_011889547.1:30996-35459 GCF_000151845.1 Pteropus vampyrus | reverse complement strand
CCCTTGCAGGGTCTCTAAGGGGACTCGGCGCAAAGCCTTGGTCCTGGCTGAGCTGAAACAAAAAGCCACCAGCTCGGCCAGAGGTGCTCTGGACGCCGTGGGACTGGGCGTACCTGCCCTTCTCACCCACGCGTATCTCCCGGAGGGTCTGAGACTGGAAGGCGTTGGGGCACTTTGTGGCCGAGGCGTGCACGCGTGTGCACACACGGCGCACACGGCAGTCTGGTTCATCACGCAAACAGAGCTGCCAGCCCGGGGCCGGGAAACGTCCCCCAGGGCAAAGCCACAGCCACACACACACACCACAGACACACCACACACACACACACACACACACACACACACACCCCCCACACACACACACACACCACACACACACACACACACACACACACACACACACACACACACACACACACACACACACACCCAGGGACTCGGTGTCCGCCTCGCAGCTCCGGCCCGCAGGCCGCTGTCAGGCTTCAGCACGGCGTCTGCTCACGCACAGGCCAGGCCGTGCGCGGTCCCCAAGCGGGCAGGATGCGGTTCAGACCCTCGCTGCCTGAACAACCACCGACGTCAACACCTGCCTTAGCCGCGGCCGCCGCCGGGCTGGGGCAAAGGACTGTGGCCAGAGCCAAGGGGAGGACAGGAAGCCCTCCCGCTCCCCCGGAAGCGTCAAAACAAAGTGCGGATGATTCTGAAGGCGCGGATGAGCCACAGGAGGCATGAAAAGATGCCACTGAGCACGGGAAGCGACGCGCCTCCTAAACGGCCTCATTTTCGGTGTCTGAAGCCCTCCCGACGGCTGTGCCCCGGGATTGTGCGTGACCCCCGAATTCACGCCCGCCGTGTGTCTTCTTTTAAAGTGAGAAAACACTAGAAAAGGGGGCACCACAGACCCCACTCACAGTCCTCTGGAACCCCCACTTCACAGAAGACAAGGCACAGTCCCGCTCCGCGAGGGGACGCCGGGCAGGGGACGCGGACCCGAGAAGCCTCTCGGCACAAAAGCCAGATGTTCTCGGACTCGGCCGTGTGTGCTGACACACGTCAGCTGGATCCCAAGTGGTGTGACCACAGAATGTGACAGAGCTAAAAGCAGACGCCTTGCCGGGAACGCGCCCGGTTCTCAAGGGCTATTTTTAACGTCTCGAAAGCCAGAGAAGGTTTTAATTGGCATTCTGTGCAAACCTTAGAAGGTCGGGGTCTGAAGGAGGCTGCCGGGGCACAGCCGGCTCCCCTGAGGGGTGACAGTGGCCCCGAGCCCCCCCGCCCGCGCCGGGGACATGCAGGCGGCCCGCCGGGGGCACTCACGATTTTCCGCTCGTAGAAGGCGCCGCTGCTGTAGGTGGTGGCCAGCGTGGACGCGCACTCCTCCAGGTACCACGGCCGGTGGCCGTTCTCGGTCGTGCTGCTCACGGAGATGGTGTAGATGCTGTTCGTGTAGCCGTCACAGGAGCAGTGGTCACCTTCCCGCCCGCCGTTCCCGGACGCCCAGACGAAGATGGAGCCCAGGCCGTGCCGGCCCTGGAGGGGGGCACGGGACAGGCGTCAGCCCGGCCGCCAGGGCCCCGCGGCCCGCGGACGGTCCCTCCAAAGGGGCTAGGAAGGGTGCGCTCAGACCACGTGCACGCACTGGGGACACGGGTTTGAATCTGATGGTGGAGAGATGGTGAAAATGGCAGAGTCGCGGGACCT
The DNA here is from genome assembly GCF_000151845.1 of Pteropus vampyrus. Classification (NCBI taxonomy): domain Eukaryota; kingdom Metazoa; phylum Chordata; class Mammalia; order Chiroptera; family Pteropodidae; genus Pteropus; species Pteropus vampyrus. The sequence goes on along the minus strand of NW_011889547.1, from coordinate 33,758 downwards.
GGCTGGGGAGACGGCCCAGTGGGCCTCTCTGTGCTCTGCGGGAAAGCCAGGGGCCGCCGCGCCAGCTGGCCCAGCCCAGAGCTGTGCCTACGATGCCCATCGCGGTGACCTGGGGTCCCAGGACAGGAGCGGAGACAGAGATGAGGGCTGAACTTGGATGAGCGAGCGGCCGTGGGGGACATGGCGAGCTTCCCAGAGTCCCCGCTGGAGAAGCGCTTCTCTGGGACAGCGAGCCACTTTTGAAAGAGGGATGAGACCGTGAACTCTGCGCGAAGACCCAACGGGTAGAAGGGGGGACGGGTGCCCGGGGCTGCCCGTGCCGTCCGGGGAGCGGCCAGTGTCCCCTCCGTGCAGCTCCAGGCGGTCAGGCTGTCCTGCGGGTCCCCTCGCGTGCAGAATCCCGTTTTCAAACGCAGCCCCGTTCTCTCAGCACCCACAGCGCCCAGCGCTGGCCCAGCCTTGAGCACCGGTTCCGTCAAGACGGCAGGGACCCGGGCGGCTCAAGCGGCTGCGGCTGCTCCAGGGGACGCTGCAGGCCCGGCCGAGCACCTGTTCTTCTGTGCGGGAGAGTGACCACCTCGACCGGTCAAAACCGATGTCGGCGTCGTGCCTGGGAAGCGGACAGCTGACCCATGAACCCGTGGGCGCTGGTCCTCAGGGCCAGCAGGTGCCCAGGGGCTGGACGAGGCGACGTGTGCAGCCACCGCGACGTGAACCTGCCCTCCGACGGCAGTGACGAGCGAGGCTGTGTAGGGACCCACCGTAAACAGGTCTTTCTGCCAAATCCTGGCTTCGGAACCTTCTCCCGCCACCAAACCACGTCACCTGCCTAAGGTGAGGCCAGATTTTATACAAAATGACCACGGGTGACAAATGGGGCTCTAAGGAGGAAAAACAGTGGAGAGCTGTGGATTGTTTGAGATCATCCAGTTTCCAGGATTTTCCGAGGCAACTTCAGACAGCTGCGATTTGAGTCTCCCTACGTGACATATTTTACTTTAAGATGACTTTAAAAAAAAAAAAGAAAGAAAAAGAAATGACCTCAGTCATTCAAAACACGAGAATGGCAGGGAAACACGCGGTCCCCTCTGCAACCTGCTCACTCGCTACGGTGCTGCTCGGACTCCGAGTGCAGAGTTTCTGTCCGAGCCCCAGACGTTCCAACGTCCCGGAAACGGGGGACCCGTCCAGAGATCTCACAGGGTCGCACGGCCCCTCGCGGAAATGACAGCCGCTCAGAGCGAACGCCGTTCAGGCACCGTCTTCCAGGCGGAACGTGCGGCCTGTGACTGGCAGCTTCCATGAAGCCTGATCTTTAGCAGGCTGCACTAGTCACGAAGAGTGGACTGCGCCATCTCAGTGATGGAGCGGGTGGCAGGAGCCGGGGCTGGGGAACATGAGACCTTTCGTTTGGCACCCCTGGTGGGCAGCACTGCGTGGCCAGGCCCGGACCTCCGAGCATCCCCCGGCCGGCGCGTGGCATGGTTCAGGTGCTCAGCCGCCTGACTGAAGCAGCCTCTCGCGTTTTCTTGGCGTCCTGGGGACAGTGGAAGCTGCCTGGTGTCCCCAGCATGAGCTCGAGGTCCGGTGCTGTAGACGGGTTTGTGTGTCCACACTCGCTTTTCTTCTCTCCTCGAGGGTGTGGCTGAGCAGGGCGCTCCGAGGGGCACGGGAACGGACGCCCCGCTTTTGGTCACTAGCTTCTCAGACATTCGAGGCGAGCCCCACGGTGGGGTAGGGCGGGCAGCGGAGGGGGAGCCTCTGCCTCAGCCTCAGGAAGCAGCAGCCCCTCCAGAGGGCAGGTGGCCCGGACGCCCACCGAGGGCTGGCCCGGAAGTGTGAGGGACGGGGGGACACCTAGGCATCCAGCGGGGACGGCTGGCCAGGCTGGGGGCATCCTAAGCATACTCAACCCCAGTAAAAGGAAATCAATAGAAAATAACCAAAGTCAATACATCCAGAAAAGCAATCAAATCGTACTGTTTAGGAAAAGATCATAAACCGTTAAAAAACCAGCTCCCTGGGGCCGGCCTGGGGGATGGGCGGGGCGATGAAGGAAGGCCGCCTTCTGACCACATTTTAATCGGGGTGCACAGGTTACATAAGTACTTCCAAGAAAACTTTTAAAAATATATAAATAAAATGAGCTCACGCCCCGTCCCTCCCAACAGGAGAAGTCAAAGGGACAACGGCTCCGCATGGCTGCTTAGGTTTCCTGCCCAAACTCCTGCGGGCGTCTCCCCTGGCAGAGCCCGTGCTCTGGGCTGCGGCTCGTTGGCCACTCGGGGCCACCCAGACACTGGGCACAGCTGTCTGCTCCAAGAAGCTGTCTTCGCCCAGAAACGGGTTTTGCCAGGCTGCTTGTCACAGCTGCCTCGGCTCCGGCCCCCAGCCCTGCCCCCAGCCTGTGTGACTCACAAGGACCGGGAACGGATGATCGGAGCGACTGGGGTCGGCCCCCGGGCAGAGCCCGCCAGCCCCCTTGGCGTGCCCTCAGCTGCTCGGGGACGGCCAGCGCTGGGGTGTCTGCTGCTCAGTCCCAGGCGAGGTGCCGTCCAAGGAATCCTAACTCTGAGGTCGAGCTCGGCATGCGGGCAGGGAGGGCGAAGGCCCAGGGCTGCCTTCTGGGGGACGCTGGAGCAGCGCCTGCCCACGGTGGCTCAGGAGGCGCCGGGCGGCTGGGGGCCAGGCCACCGCTTACACCCATACAGTGCAGACGTCAGGCCGGGTGGCCCGCTAGGACCTGTGCCACCCGCCCGCAC
>NW_011889547.1:27172-29984 GCF_000151845.1 Pteropus vampyrus | reverse complement strand
TGTGACTCACAAGGACCGGGAACGGATGATCGGAGCGACTGGGGTCGGCCCCCGGGCAGAGCCCGCCAGCCCCCTTGGCGTGCCCTCAGCTGCTCAGGGACGGCCAGTGCTGGGGTGTCTGCTGCTCAGTCCCAGGCGAGGTGCCGTCCAAGGAATCCTAACTCTGAGGTCGAGCTCGGCATGTGGGCAGGGAGGGCGAAGGCCCAGGGCTGCCTTCTGGGGGACACTGGAGCAGCGCCTGCCCACGGTGGCTCAGGAGGCGCCGGGCGGCTGGGGGCCAGGCCACCGCTTGCACCCGTACAGTGCAGACGTCAGGCCGGGTGGCCCGCTAGGACCTATGCCACCCACCCGCACACCCCCAGCGGGGACACTCGCGCTCCGGGGCAGCGTCACGGGGCTGGCGGACGACCGGCCGGCCGGCTCGCGCTGGGACAGTTTTCTATGACGGGTGGCGCACGGCCACTTCCCTGAGCCCCTGGGCGACCCTGCCCTCGCTCTGGTCCCAGAGCAGAAGGGACTTCCCGGCCCCTTCCGAGGCTCGGGCCTGGGTCGCTCTGCTTTTCCGCGCCCTCCCGGGGAGCCCGCCGCGGCCCCAGCCACTCACACCTTTTTGACGCCGTACTCGAAGGCCTGCTTGGCCAGGCGGCCCGGCCCGTCCACCGTCTTCCCGTCGTCGTCCGGCCCCCAGCTCGCGCTGTAGATGTCGATGTAGCCGGGCCTGATGCCCAGGGACTTGGCCTCCACCACGTCGGTGACGTCGCCGTCCAGCATGCGGACGCCTGCAGGCACAGAGGCTCGGGGTGTGCGCGCGTCCCCGACACTGTGGCTCGGGGCAGGACGCACGCGGCCCCGGGCCGGGTGGGAGTGACCCCCGTTCCCCCCGACATCGCTCTGGACACCCTTCCCCGTTGTCTGCCGATGCGGAGGCTAAAAATGACACCAGGCCACGTGGCGGTGGCCCCAAGGCACGATGGCGACGAAGAAAACAAAGGTCCTTGGAAAAGCAAGATTTAAACAGCTTCCTCGACCACGTGGACGTTTCTACAGCGGATCTCAGAGTCGCTCTCCCGGCCGTTAATAGTTTTTATTCGTTTCTCTACTTAAAAACGTGACTGTGTTTCTGATTTATAACTAAGAGCCTGTAACCTGGAAGAGGGGAGGCCATACCTTAGCCTGGTGAGGACGGCGACGCCATCCCCGTGTGCTCCCTGGCCAGGGGTCTGTCCTCCTTGTCCCGTGCCCGGCGTTTGCCTCCGTTACTACCGACACGCTGCGCCCACCCCGGCCTCGCGACGGGGAAGCAGGGGCCGTGACAGCCACCAGCACGTCCCGCCCGGATACCAGCACGTGGCTGAAGTCGGGCCCCTCGAAGGCTCCGGGACCGTCCGCCGCCCTGCCGGGACCAGCACGCTAGGTGGCCGCTCGGCGCCCACGGCGCCCACCCAGAGGCCCCAGGCGCCCCTCCTGGATCCGGCCCGGCTCCGCGCCTGCGGCGGCCCCGCCTTCATCAAAACGAATTTAAACCTTAGAGCGACTGAAGAGCTAACAGAAAAGAGGACTTTTTCTGATGAGACTGACAGATGCTCCCGCAGAAAGTCGGGGAAACACGGAAATACCTACGACAACACGAGGGTTATTTTCTTCTCGTATTTTCTCTGCCCGCAGCTTATCATCTTCTCCAAGTTCTTTTTCCCACTGAACTTTACATAGGACCTTTCCCTGCGCCCCTTAATTCCCCCAGCGCACGACTGCGACGGCTTGCAGCCCCGCCCGTGCACCCCCAGTCCGGGCGGCATTCTTTCGGGGGTTCGCCTCACCAAGCGGGGGTCCCCCTTCCCCCCCAACCGGGCTGGATCTTCATTCTCTGTCCCAGAATCCACAGCGACATATAGTAGGTGCTCAAAAAACAGAAACTCGGGATATAATTGATTTTTAAAAACAAAATGAACAAAATGCTGACTTTCCCCGCGGTTAAAAGAGATGGGGTGGCCCACGCAGGAAGGCGGTCCTGTGGGGACGCGTCCCCGGGCGCTCGGGGACCAACGTTTGACGTAAACTAAAGCCTCCTGTGCCGTCTGCTGAAAACCCAGGCATGGGCAAGCTCTGCCATCACGCCCATCCTGCTGGCTCTGAGGGACACGGAGTGACAGCTCTACTCCACGGGCCTCTCGTCAGGAGGTGACGAGGCGTCCCTGTCCACTAGCCGTGTGGCACCACGTCAGCACGCGGACGACAGTGGCGCCCCTGGGCCCCCTGCAACCAGGGACCGAGGTCCCGCCATCGTCAGCCTGGGCACCGCGGCAGAGACCTGGACGTGTACCCCGCCCGGTGCTGGAGGCCGCGGTCCAAGGTCCGCTGTCCGTTCGATCCCCCCGGGGGGCCTGCTTCGCGGGTCGCCGACGGCCACCTTCTAAACTAAAGACGGTGGCTCACGTGCAGCGCCTGGCACCCCACACGCACGCGACGTGCGTATTAGCGGCTGGTGTGACCCCCTTAGCCTCTCTGTCCCCATCCGTACACATGGGGTAACAATTAACGGTAACAACTTTTTACCCTTTATAAAAACATACGCTGTTTGACATGTGCGAAGGGTGGCATGTCACATACGTGGTAGTTACAGAGCCTATAAAATAACGGGCACCGTGACGTCTCCACCCAACGCACATACGAACATGACCCAGTGGGGCCTCTACCCGTGCCCCGCCCCCACACACAGGTGAGTGCCCAGGATTCTGGATGGTTCTTTCCACTGCCTTTTAAAAACGAGCGTTTTAATACAGCTGTACACGTGCTTAAACAACGCACTGAGTTC
>NW_011889547.1:26724-27122 GCF_000151845.1 Pteropus vampyrus | reverse complement strand
GGACACTGGTGCTGTGGTGTGGCCAAGGTGTGGCCCCCGGCAAGGAAACAGCAGGGGACAGAGCCCTGGGGCGGAAGCTCGGCTCTGTGTGACCCGGGGCCAGGTGTCAAACTCTCTGGCCCCGAATTCCAGCATCTACCTGGCGGGGGCTGAGAGCATTAAATCCACGCCGAGGCCCCGGCGGCCGGTGCTGTCTGGGGACCGGCAGCTGCGTTCCTCCGCCCTTACTCTCGGCCACGGACTCTGGGGCAGGGACCCTGCCGGCCACACCGGCAGCGCAGGTCGACCGATCCCGGAGGTGACACCTGCCCGCTAGTCTAGGACTTCTCCGTGCGACTCAGGTGTCAGAGTGCCTGCTTCTGAACGAGAAGAACGAGATGCCATAAGACGTCCAAACG
>NW_011889547.1:20080-26674 GCF_000151845.1 Pteropus vampyrus | reverse complement strand
TGAGTGCCCAGGATTCTGGATGGTTCTTTCCACTGCCTTTTAAAAACGAGCGTTTTAATACAGCTGTACACGTGCTTAAACAACGCACTGAGTTCCGCTTGTACTGGGAACGAATCCTTTGCTGGTTACGCGTTGTAAACATCTTCTCCCCAGTGATGCTCTGTGTTGTTTACGGGGCCGTTGGAGAAACAGAGTTTCTTAGTTTCCACAGAGTGAAGACCGATTTCCCTTTGAAGATCGAGGCGGTTACAAGGGTGGGGGGGCGACATCTTTTCCGGCTTGTCAGCAGCACCTGTCGTGGGGTTCGTTCTCTCTTTTACAGGCGGGGCGGAGGGCGCCCCGCCCCCCACCCCCTTACGCCAGCTCACTGTACCTTCACCTTGCTGATTTCCAGGTGGACAGGGGTCAAGGTGGCCCGAGGCTGTCCCCTCCCCTAGTCACTGGTCCGCGTGCCCAGGGCTTCTGGCTCCTGGCTCTGTCAGACACGCTGGGCCCAGCCAGGTGCTCTCTCAGCCGTGAACCCCAAGAGAGGGGTCAGAGCCAGGACAGGACGCTGGTGCTGTGGTGTGGCCAAGGTGTGGCCCCCGGCAAGGAAACAGCAGGGGACAGAGCCCTGGGGCGGAAGCTCGGCTCTGTGTGACCCTGGGCCAGGTGTCAAACTCTCGGGCCCCGAATTCCAGCATCTACCTGGCGGGGGCTGAGAGCATTAAATCCACGCCGAGGCCCCGGCGGCCGGTGCTGTCTGGGGACCGGCAGCTGCGTTCCTCCGCCCTTACTCTCGGCCACGGACTCTGGGGCAGGGACCCTGCCGGCCACACCGGCAGCCCAGGTCGACCGATCCCGGAGGTGACACCTGCCCGCTAGTCTAGGACTTCTCCGTGCGACTCAGGTGTCAGAGTGCCTGCTTCTGAACGAGAAGAACGAGATGCCATAAGACGTCCAAACGCACGTGGAAACATGTGACCAGCACGGCGGGCTGACAGCTCTCACGACGCTCTTCACCTCGGGGGACAGTGACCGAGGTGTGACGAAGAAAGCATGGTGCGTGGAGATTTGAACGAAGCATCCGTTTTCCCCAACAAAGAAAAGGTAAATATTTTCGGTAGAAGCCTGCCGTTCCGATATCAGCTTTAAAAGTGGAGGGCTCTGGAAATGCCCAGTTGAAGAAAAACAGTAATCATTTCTCTAACGAAAAAAGAAAGGGCCGTTTGCCACAAATTGGGACAAAAAATCATCTGGATAGAGCGTGAGGATGGCAAATGCACTCCAGTCGTTCGCGTGCTCAGGATGGCTGCGGCGAGCGGGGTTCAGAGCTCAGGTGGCAGGAGGCCCGAGGACCAGCCTGGGGGCACGAGCTGGACGCAGCCTTGGGCAGGAGGGGTGGCGATTTGCAGGAGGTGACGAGTTTGTGTCAGCGGATGACTCCGAGCGCGAGCAGAGCCCGCTCCCCGGCAGGCGGCACTGGTTACACGCGGGAGAGAGTCACGCAGGCCGTCCCCGCTTTACGCGCCATACGCTTTCCCATCAAATTGCCTGAACCCGACTTTTTAAATTCCCTGGGCGAACTTGCCAGAATGAATGAGTTTCCGATACTTAGGTCGACTCAAAGACCAGCAGCGCGTTTTTCATAGTGCTTCCCCGCTTACTTCTGGGTGTTCATGCGACTTCCCCAGTGGCACCTGCATCCTCAGGGCGGGCCCATCGACGCAAGGCAGCACGGGGCACAGCACCCCAGAAATCACCGAGGAAGCTCCAGTTACGAGGCGACGGGAGGGTCAGAGCATGACTGTATTTGGGGAAATGGTCTTGAAAGAGGTAATTAAGCTAAAACGAGGTCATGTGAACGGGCCCTAATCCCACGTGACCGGGGTGCCATAGAAGGAGGAAATTCAGACCCCGGCAGTGCACAGACCGGGGTGACCACGCGGGGACAGCGTGAAGCGGCCACCTGCACGTCGAGGAGAGAGGCCTCGGCAGAACCCAAAGCTGCCAGCTCCTTGGCCATGGACTCCCCGCTTCCAGAACCGGGGGACAGCACATTTCCATCGAGTAACAACGGTAAAGCTGGCCACGGAAAGCATGCGACACGTGCGCAGACGCACACCGACGTGAGAAGCTGGCCGGGCGGGCCGCGCCGGGACGAAGGCGGCCAGGACGCGGCCGTCCCGCTATGGAGAAGGGACGAATCTTGCCTTCGGCAAACGAATGGCAACGAAGATCGGGTGGCAGCGTCCGGGGCGTGGCAAACGCCTCCCCAAGTCTTGCTCGTTGGTCCTGAGTTTACTGGTGTAAACCCAGAGCGTGGTCGCCCATGTCCCCCGCGGAAGCGGCAGCGCGTCCCGTTCCAAAAGCCATTCTGGGCCAAGCGAGGTTTCCACAGCTGTTTAGAAATGTTGCAAAGCTAAATGGTTTGGGTCAACTCCCACTGTCGCCTAAGACAGGAACAGGGCTCTCAAATCTCTGACACGACACCCAAAACGATGACCTCGTTCTACGAACCCGTGGCACTGCGTGCGCTCCGCCGAAGTGTCCAGGCACATCCACACTCGCCACCGTCACCTAGGGGCTTGGAGACCAGCGCTGACCACCCGGCCCGGTCTCTCTCAGCCTCCTGCTCCGGTCCTGAACCCCGGCTGCAGCCCCTGCCTCTCCCTCCAGAGAGGAGGCGCTGCGGCCAGCGGCGCACCCGCCGGCCCATGGGCCTGTCCCGCCTCGGAGCCCTAGGCCCCCGGGATGAAGCCGTCCCGGGCAGGGTCTGGTGTTAACCGTGTCTTTAGTCTCTGGGTTCTGACGCTTTGACATCGTGGGGCCTCGCTGACCCTGCAGGCCAGACACCCCCGGACCCCAGAGCCACCGATTCCTAGCAAAAGCAAACGACCCCCCCTGTGGGTGGTCCTTTCATGTGGAAGCCACCGCCAGAGAGCCTGCGCCCCGCCACCGCAGAGCCTGCGCCCCACCACGCCCTCCAGGGACTCTCACACTCGGGCCACGCTCCCTGTCCACATCGCCAGCCAAGGCACCGGACACCAGGGACGGACCCACGCCCAGGGCCGCCCAGTCGGTCGGGCCGGCCAGTCGTGAGCCTGCGGGCCCCGCCTGCCTGTCGCTTCCTAAAAAGCACAATGAGGCCTCAGCCCACTCGTCCCTCGCTGCCTCCGCCTCCTGCCCAACCTGGCGCTTTGCCGGGTGCCCGCCCCCCACCGTGTGGCGCGGCCCCTCCTCCTGGGGACTATGAGCAACCAACTGTTCAACAGCCTCTGTCTCCTGATCTGCTGGCCTTGCCACACGTAAATGATAATGAAAGTTGCAGTGAAAACTGGGAGGGCCTCGGCCATCTCGCCCGTCCCCCGGGGAGGGCATGGCCACTAGGAGAAGCAGGGTGTCCTTGTCCCGTCCTTGTCCACCTCCTCCTCCCATGGCTCCTGCTGAGCCTGGGGATGCTGGGGCCCAGCAGGCAGGGGTCTCGGATGAGAGTAGAAGGGTGAGGGGTGGGGAGCCCCAGTCCCACGAGAGCACCCTGACGTTCCTTCGCTCAACCCCCCAAAGTTCTCAGCACAACCGAAATGCCAGCGTGGCTGCAAACGCCCTCAGAGCCTTGGACGACGACGCGGCAGCTCCAATGGTCCCCTGAGGACGCTCGGCCTGCCTGCTTGGAGAGGACACCGACGACGCCGACCTCTGCGACTCCGAACGAACGTGTGCACTAACTCAGGGCGTGGCTTAATTTTGCTGTTACGCGCTTCGTACCGTCACGTTCGTCGGAGGAGAAACACGACGCAGCTCCCCAGTCAAAGTGCGGAGCAAAACCCCCACATCGACCTGTTCTCGCTCCGTTTGCAGAAACAGACTGAGCACGGGTGAGAAGATGCGCGGGCTTCGTGGGGCCTGGCCGGGGGCCCTTCTGTTTCAAAGCACCTGCCAGGCCCAGGGCGGGGGCCCCGGCAGCCTCCGGCTCCCCGCTGCCTGCTCGTGGCAGCCTTGGGGTCTGCCGCTCAGGCTAGGGGCGCTTCTAGAAGAAGCTAGAAGCAGGACCAACTGTACCAGAGGTGCCGCGTCCTAGGGGACGTCCGTCCTGCCTCAGGCGACGTCTCGACCTTGTCAGCCGTCGGCACGGGTGAGGAGCTGGGCGCCCCTGAAGATAAGGGGCGAGGGCGGCACTCGCCTGCCCCGCGGGCTGGGGGCTCCCACAGCAGAGCGGGTCCTGCCTGGCTCGCGGGCTGCGGGGACGGGGCTGATGCGGTGGGAGCAGGGACCATCCCACGGAGCTCACCTTGTGGGTGAGCCAATGATGACGACAGCGGGGCCGGTGGCTTCACCCATTCTGGCCGAGAGAGAAGCAAGGCCGGATTACGCGTGGAGGGGACCCGAACGGGGACAAGGAAAAGGAGACACGTGTGACCCCGGAGGCTCCTTTCTGCCTCGGTTCCTGCTCGCAGGCTTGGTGGCAGCAGTCCCCACCGCTACGGCCCGGCATCAGAGAGCTACGACCACGAAGGGACGATCGAGCTTCAGGGCGGGGAACGGGGTCGCCACAGGAGGCAGGGGACAGAGGAGAGGCGGGGGGGAGCTGGGACGCGGAACACACAGAAGTAGCCCAACCCCGACAGCGAAACCTCGATGGAAACGAAGAGCGTCTCAGAGACCTGCGGACTGTCACGAAAGAGCCGACCTTCGTGTCACTGGAGTCCCAGCGGGAGGAGTAACAGGTGCAGGAGGCGATCACGCTGCACTCGGGCCACGGTCGGCGAGACGCGCGAGCCTACGGCGTCTCCTTCTCCTCCCGAGTCTCCCTAAACATGTCTGAGCACAGAAGCAAAAATTATCCTACCGTCCGACGACACTCTCAATGTACGCGGAGAAATATTAAAGTCTGGAAACGGTGGAGGATGACGGAACGTGGGAAGGTGGCTTTCCGCGCCCCCCGGAGCTGGTCAGATGACAGCGCCAAAGGCTGCGATGTTTCACGACGTGACACCAAAGAGCGATGGCGGAAAAGCTGTACGAGAAACTGGACTGTCCTTTAAAGATAAACCCCCTCAACGGAGCCCTTCGGGTCCACGTGGTTTCTCTGGAGGACGCCACTCAGAGCAGAAGAATGAACGCCCATTCTGCACAATCCGTTCGAGAACAACAAAGAGGAGAGAACGCGTCCCAAGTCATCTGCGTCCCAAGTCATCTGCGTCCCAAGTCATCTACCGAAGCAAGTTTTACTCTAATACCAGAACCAGACAAAGACAGTAAAGGCAGGTGGGGGGAGGGGCGGGGAGAAGAAGAAAGTTACGAACCCCAAATTCTCAAGAACAGAGATATAAAACCCTTAACGAAATATCAGCAAACAGAGTTTGGTAATATATAAAAGTAAAATGCCGTGACCGAGCGGGGTTTATTCCACAGATTCAAGACGGGATCCATATTCAAATATCAACCTATATAATAATCCATCATAATAACGAGTTACAGAAGCAAAATCACATGACCGTACCACTCAGTGAGGAAAAAGCAGGGAAAAATTTAACACCCATTCATTTTTTTCAAAACTGTCCCCCAAAAAAAACTAGCAACAGGAGGGAACGTCGTTAACTTGCTCGAGAGTGTGTACGAAATCCCCGCGTCCCACTCGGCGGTGGCGGTCTGAACGCTGCCTCCCTGACACCGGGAACCAGGGAAGCATGTCTGCTCTGGGTTAGACGGTCTAGCCAGGGAAATAAGGCAAGAAAAGAGAAAGAAAAAGCAAGAAAAAGAAAAGAAAAGAAAAAAAGCACGTAGATCAGAAGGAAGAAATAAATCCGCCCCAATCTGCGGATAACACTAAACTGTCAAATCTCAAGGACTGGAACTAATAAGCGAGTAGAGAAAGTTTGCAGGATCTCTCTCTCAGTGGAGATCTTTCGAAACGCAACCCAAAATATAAAACATGAAACCGTAAGATTTTGGGAAAAAACATAGAATATCTTCAGAATCTAAAACAAGGCAAAGAGTTCTTAGATTGATACCAAAAAACACAATCCATAAAAGGAAAAAATCTGGGTTTCATCCAAATTCGACACCTTTACTCTACAACAGATACGCACACACAAAACAACCATATTTCTAGATATTACCAACACATGGATGTAGAAATTAAAAATATAACGCCACGTACATAGTTTAAAATAAAACGAAACGCTCAGGTGTAAAGTTAAGCAAACATGCACAGAACTTGGGTATGGAAAGCTACATGGAGTTCATGAAAGAAATCAAAGAAGATCTAAAAAAATGGAGAGAATTATTCCCGAACGGAATGATTCCACATAGTAAAGATGGCAATTCTCCAAGTGAATACATAGGCTTAACAGAATCCCTACCAAAATCCCAGCGGAAAATTTTGTACATATTGACAAGATAATGATAAAATTTGTACGGAAAGGCAAAAGAACGAGAATTGCTAAACTAATTTTGTTTTTCGTTTGTTTGGTTTTTAGGCGAGGCAACCCTTGGTTGACCTCGCAGATTGCAAGGACCTTGTCGGCTTACGATCCCTTATTTTTTATTTTTTACGCCTACAGCACCTGGTCTTCCTAGGTGGTCTCCCATCCAAGCACTAACCAGGCCCGA
>NW_011889547.1:9646-18933 GCF_000151845.1 Pteropus vampyrus | reverse complement strand
AAAAAATGTTTAATCCCTTATAAGTAACTTGAGTTAAAGAGAAAAATCAAAGCCGAAATTTAAAAGAATTATTCAGAAGTGCATAACAATAAGAGACAGGTAACGAGAAGAAAAGCTATAAAACATTTATTGACTTACTAGAGCACATCCAAGCTTGAAAACTAAGAATGTAGCATTCTGTTCAAGGAGCCACGAAAACGACGATAAGAAAAAATTTAAACGCTGCAGGAATTCGAAAAGCCAGAAAAGCAGAAATTCATGAATTAGAAAATAACCCCAAATGTCAAAAATCTAGTTCTGTAAACCTATTTTATAGGACATAGTACATGTTTAATTAATCCGGTCGAGGGAACGCGGAGAGGTACCACCCATAAGATTAGGAGCAATTACAGGTATAATTACGGAAGATCATTTTTTTTTTTAAATTATGGGAATGTGATATTAAATGGTTATGCCCTAGATCTGAAAATCTGGATAAAAGGATGACTTTCTAGGAAAATGTAACTACCGAAGAGAGACTTGAGTAGACTCGGCCCTTTAGAGTCACCGAGTCCGGTCAGATGGACTAATCAGATCTCCTCACATTTCAAAAAATGGGAAGAGTAGAAAAAAAGACAGTTTCCCAACTCATTCTACAAAACCGGCATAATTCTAATAACCAGACGAGAGAGGGACATCACACAAAAAAACCAGCAAAACCATACATGACATATTAACGACTGAATGCAGCAGTATATTAAAAGAACAATACTCATAATTAAATGGAATTTACTGCAAGAACTAAAGAATGACATTTCCGATGTTAGGAAACCTATTACTTTAATTTACTCCACTGAACGGATGGAACAGTGAAATTAAAAAATATAATTACCTCGATAGATGCTGTTTGAAAACGTGTAACAAAACGCAACATCGAACCGGTTAGAAATCTAGGAATATGACATTTTCCTTAATTGAATAAAGAGTAATTACAGGAAACCTACAGAAAACATCTACCAACGGTATAACAAAGGAACATTCCTGTATAAGCCAGAAAGAAAACAACAAAACCTATAAACCGCCATGATTTCATATTCATCACGAGTCTCTATACGTTGAAATAAGCCATAAAAAAAATGGGAGTTATTAAGTCGAAAGAGGTAAAGACCAGCATTGTCTTTACAGACAGCTTTTACTTATACGTGTCTAGAAAAGCCAAGATAATGAAAAATAACAACACCCACGGAGTTCCTTAAGGTGAGCAGACACACAAAACCGACACACAAAAATCAATAGTTTTCCTGTATCCATTTCAGTAACAACCGATTAGACTTATAATTTTAAAAGGATCCACCTAGACAGAAACCCAGAAAGAAATGTGAAAGATCAATATGAAGACAGAGAGGAAACTTTTAAAAAGAACACCCGAAAAACAAAAACGCGCTACGTTCCTGGGCGGGAAGACTCGACGTTGTAAAGGTGTCGGTTCTCCCCAATTAATCTACGATTTCCATGCGACGTCGATCGAAATCCCGACAGGAATTTTTATGGAACTCGATGAGCAGATTCTTAAGCTCATCTGAAAGAGGAAATATACAACAGCCAAGAAAACTTTGCAAAAGAACCGTAAGAGGAAATCCGTCCTACCAGCTGTCTGAAAACAAAATCCTCTTAAGCTATCATATTTAAAAACGAGGTAAGTTTAGGGGTTAAAAACAAACAGACTAATGATATATCGCGCAGGACCCAGAGGGTATATGATGAGGGTGGCGTGCAGAAGTCACTACATATTAATTTGAGGAAAGATAAAGTTGGATCTGTCCTTCACACGGCTGACAAAAATCAATTCCATGTGGATTAAAAAGTAAACAGAAAACACAAAACCGCCAAGTCTTTAAGATGAACTCTTCCGGCAAAACCAAGATTTCAGAGGCCATGCAGGGAACAGAGTCATCATCTGGAGCTTTTCTGAGCAAGAAGCCGAACCCAGGACTCATGAAGAAAGATCGACAGAGCTGACGTCAGAAACCATTTTGCACAGATCCTTATTGAAATATTCCATCTACGTGTAACTAGCTCTACGACTTAACGGAAAAGTTAAAAATTTCCCTAAAATTAAAGTCGGGTTTGCTGTCGGATCACCGGCTCTCCCGTCGACACCCAGTGACCCAGGGCGGAGGGCACGTGTCCCTGTCCTCTGTCCCCAGCCTGGGTGGTGCGCCTGAGGCCGGGGGCTGTGGCCTGGGTGGCTGGGGTGTTTGTTCCCTTGCCGCACGGAATTGCTGTCACAGCCCAAATGGAAAGCCACCTGGATGTGATTTCAGAAGCGGGACCTCCAAGCAGGAATCGTGTGACGCACCGTCCTGCTAAGCACAGGCAGTTTCTGTGGCACGGTTTCTGGAGGGGAAAACGTTGAGTGGCCCTCGGCGCTGGCCTTGTCCCCACGCGGTCGGCTTAAAAGGAATTCGTGCTGATTCGCTGGCGAGGGAAGGGGATCCCTTAGGGGGACCGGACTGACAGGAAGGATCGGGTCCTCAAACCCATGTCCACGGGGCCCACGGCCCAGTCCGCTCTGTCCCCTGGTCCCCGTGGGTTAGCATCGCAGTGGCCTCGAGAGTCCTCTCCTCCTGTCCAGCCAGTCACTAAGAACGACCAGAAAGTGGCCAGCGTGACACCGAGGCGACAAAAACTAAGGAAAAGGGGGCATAACGGGAGGAAGAAAGTGATAAAAAGTATAAAAAAACATTTCTCCATAACGCCCAAAATTCAACGAAAATATGATTTCTCTTTGAAGCCAGAGCTCAGACGGACGCAAGCGTTCAATAAGATAACGAGACGAAAGAAAGAGGCTCAGAGTCTGTTCGTCCTCAGGAAAGAAATGGCAGGAAAAAACGGAACGATTTTAGAAATGAAAGCCACATCCGAGTTTTCTCTAGGAAAAACACACTAGTGAAACGGTCAGGGACACGGAGGACGGGCTTGAGAAAAATCGAGAAAGAAAACATAGACACGAACCAAAAAGTTAAATGTGATCAGAAAAAGATACAGAAATCAGAAAACAGAAATCTAATATATAAAAAGATACAGAAATCAGAAAACAGAAATCTAATATACAGAAATCAGAAAACAGAAATCTAATATACAGAAATCAGAAAACAGAAATCTAATATACGTGGTGCACGTGAAGAACAGAACCAAACACATGGACCCATAAATATTCAAAACTCTAGCAGAAGCAAATTTGCCTGAAATTTCAAAATACTCGGGTGTTTTCAAGTAGACGAAAACCCACGAACGTGAGCTACAAAATGATCCTCACGCAGAGGTGGCCCAGCAAAGCCACCAGGTCCAAGGACAGAGAGAATTCCACCCAAGCCCCAAAGTCGAGTCACCCACAAGGACAAGGAATCAGCCTGGCCTCAAACTCGCCCAAGCAGCACCGACTCCACAGGACACGTGGGCATGCTCACCAAGTCCCGTGGGGTTGTGACATGTCACACGGATGTACCGCGAGGCCAGAGGCACCTGAAGGCAGCCCTCGAGCAGCCCCGGACGTGCGAGGACTCGGGAGGTTACCCGTTCCCGGGAAAGGTACAGTCACGAAATCCAGAGAAGCAAGAGATGAATGAAAACAAATGACTCAGGAATGGAAACACTGCTCAAGGACACGGTGACGAGCCAAGACAAAGCAAATGACAGCGACGATCAGAGTGACAGGTGGTTGATACTGACGCCCGACGATGTAAAAAAATTAAAATTAAATCGAGTGTGGGGGCGAAGAGGCGTGTGGGAACCAAAGTGTTAATTACCCAAGATGGGAAACGTGTAATTTAAAAAAATAGCGACCCTGGCTTCTTAAAGATTTTCATAATCTTGAGTTTAAAAAAAAAATAACCTGAGAAGGATATTGGAGAAAATACCTCCTTATAATAAAATATTTATGTGACATCGAGCAATGATTTCATTTCGATTTCTTTCTCTTCTACCGAATTCACACGAATCGAACAAATAAAGCATAAACTTACACATCGGACACATAAATAAAGTGACACACAAAATTAAGTCTGAAGTTCGGCAATTATTCAGTTTGCCTCGGTTTCTCTCGTGTTAAGCTTTCATAAGATTACACAATATATTTTACTGAAATAAGTACAGTATGAACGAATGTGAATACGGTAACATCCACGCGTCCACCCGTTCATCTGCCCATCCGTGTTTCTGCTTTAAAGACCTCGCGCGGAGCACGGGCCAAGAGCCAGGGCCTGGGGCCAGCCTGACACTGGGCAAGTTACTTACCTTGCTGTGCCTCACCTGTAAAATGGGGTAACAGCAGCATCTTTAACACAGTGTCGTGGAGACCATAAAAAAGTAATAGGCACAGAGACCTGAGATAAGTCAGCGCCTGTTACCCAGCAAGCACTTGGCAAGCACTGGAATTCCTATTTTCACCAGGATCTAGATGACATTTCTGTATCCTTCGGCACGTTGATGAAACGTTACACGTTTTTGAGTTATCCTACTGGTAACATTCTAGCAAGAATATCATCGTAACGATCTAACGTGCACGGCTCTGCGACCTCTTCCATTGAATTATCCTGATGTAATAAAACATAAAAATGTACAATTTTACAAAGAAAGTTGGTAGAAAAAAATTGTTTCCTTCGTTTTGGTTTTGGGTTGGATTTTTTGGGGGCGCCCGTTGTTTTTCAGGCCCCCCCCCTTTTTTTTGGAACCTTTTCCTTTGGAAGGGCCGGTTTAGGTTTTTTCCCTTTGTTGTTCCGTTCTTAAAAATTAAGTTTTGCTTGAGGGGTTGGGTTTTGCCTTTTAGGCTTAGTTCTTGCAAACGTTTGTTGTTTCTTCCTTTTTTTTTTTGGATTCTTTTGCGTTACGGGAGGTTGGCGGCCTTGGCCGGGGACACCCTAGGGGCCCCCCGCGGAGGTGCACATGGCCTCCTGCCAGCAGCCGGCAAGGAAGGGGGGCCTCCATCCTGTAGCGGATGAACGAGCCATCCTGGAAGCTGGTCCTCCAGAGCCCGGTCAAGCCTTCAGGCTAAAGTCACAGCCAACGGCTTGGCTGCAACCTCAGGAGTGACCCTGAGCCAGAAGCACTCGGCTAAGCCACTATCTGTGTCAGGTGGCAGATGTCTGCTGTTGCGAGGAGCTACGTTTCGGAGCAACAGTCAAGCGACAATAGGAACTAACACACCACCTACGTGCTAAGAGAAAACAAACCACGAGTTTTAGTTCTAATAATAGTGGGGTAGTTTCCATCGCGCCAACTCTCGTGAAAACGGTCATTCTAAACTCTGGACGAGATATTTATTTAAAAAAACTTTTTTAAAACACAACTTTTAAAGGAGATCATTGGAAAGCAACCTAAAGAAGGCAGAGGCAGGCAGGGCATTCATGAAAGCCACACCGGGAATGATCCAAGTTCATGTGACATTTCATGAAAGCCACGCCGGGAATGATCCAAGTTCATGTGACAATTCCCCCCAAAGGAGCTCTCTACAGAGAGTCTAGTACCGAGCGGGAAAGTGCGATCGTGTTCTCCTGGAGGTCCTGGGGTGGAGCCTGGGGCCGCTAGAGCAGCTGGAAATTGCGAGAAATCCCAGAAAGGAGAGAGCTTCAGAACAGCACGCGTAAACTCCCCTCAAACCCTTGGCTGACTCTTAAACTAAATATGTTTGGGCAAGACCCTAAGGAGCCATGAGATAAACAGCAGCTGGAGGCAGAATGAGCTAAGCAGACATTTCAGCTGCTGCCCACCGCAGAGGGGTCAATCTTGCCAACGTAGAGATCCTGGTAAACATTTCGGCCTTTCCATCGAAAGATCAGCAGGGTCACGATCTACGGGTGAAAACTGTGTGCTTGGGCTAAGGGCTAAAGGCAAATCAGAAAAAAAAGCAACCATAAAAAAATAAACGATCGAACCTCCACAAGTTCAAATTCAACTGACTGCTATAACAAAACTCAACAGAACGCAGACACAAAAACAGCTTCCAGAGTCTACAAAGTAGCAGAACAACGTCTGCCGGATAATTAAAAATTACCAGACTCGTGCAAAGAAACAGGAACATGTGACACGTGTAAAAAGAAAAAGTAATCATTAGAAACACAGCCACAAATTACCTACATATTGGAATTAGTACAAAGGACTTTAAAGTAACTCATAAATGCGTCCGTTTGTCTAAAATAAAAGACAGATATAATGGGTTAAGAGAGGAGGAATCTCAGGAAAGATCTCGAAACGAAAAAAAAAAAAGAAAAAAAAGAGCCAAACGGAAACCCTAGGATAGAAAAGCACACTATCTGAGAGTAAGAGAAAATAAAAATCATCGGATGAGATGAACAGATCGGATGCAACAAAATACAGGATTAGTGAACCTCGAGGCGGCACAACCGAAATCATCCGATTTGAAGCATATAGAGAAAAAAGGATTTAAAAAAATAAACGAAGCCTCCATAACCTTCGAGGCAGATCAAGCAAAGTAACGACGACGATTGGTGCCCAGAGAGGGGAGAAAAAACAAGGTGGAAAAAACATCTGCAGAAATATTGACAGAAACGTTCCCAAATTTGAATTTAGATAAACCAAAAAGAACGACATGCCAGGAAGCACGGAAAACCCCAAACTGGAAAAATGTGAAGAAAGGCACGGCAAAGGACTCATAGGAAGACACGAGCGATCGAAGCAGGCACAGGAACACATCGCACCGTCGCATCAAGGGGACCGACGACCCGGAGGACAGCGGACTCGCGGCCGGAAACGATGCGTGCCAGAAGGCGATGGAGTAACATCTTTCCGGTACTTAGAGAAAACGTGTCACGCTAGAGTTCCATGTGCAGCAAAATGTCCCTCGAAGTAAAGATCAAGAAGACGCCCGCAGATGAAAGCTGAGATGATTTGTCACCGGCAATCCCTGCACTTGAAGAACTGCTAAAAAGAGACTCTCGGGCTGAAGAAAAATTGAAAGCGGATGGAAATTTAAGGTAGAAAGTACAAAAGAGAGCTGGGAATACTAAATAGGTGGAAAGTCTATTTCTTTTCATACGTGTTTGAAAGTCGAGTGTTTAAAGTAAAAACAATAGTGCGCTGTGGGTTTATAACATCTGGAAAAACATATAAAGCAACGGCACGAAGGATGAGAGAGTGGATTCAAATCGTCTTTTTAGGTTCATACGCGATGCACGAAGTGGTACGATATTAATTCCAGACGGGTCGGATAAGTTAGGGTATATGTTTTAACCTCTTGAGCAAAAACTTAAAAATTAAAAATGCGATGCGCAAAGTGGTACAATATTAATTCCAGACGGGTCGGATGAGTTATTTTAACCTCTTAAGCAAAAACTTAAAAATTCATAATGAGGTCTGGCTCGGTGTGCGCAGCCCACGCGGAGAGGCAGGCCAGGTTGGGGCCAGAAGGCCGGCCTGTCCCTGACGGTCCCGGACAGTCCCGGACGACCCCGGACGGCGGGGCAGGAAGGAGGGGCGGCCGCCTGTGTGCAGAGGACGAAGCTGTGCACAGCGGCTTTGGGGACGTGGCTGTCACAGACCCCCTGGGTCAGCGCCGGCCTCAGCCGCACACCCGCACCTGACGGCCAGCCCCAGCACGGCGGCATTGTCGCGTGCCACGCTCTTCCTCCCTTTCCGGCCGCAGGGGGGTCAAGCTCGTGCTGTTCCCTTGTGCTTCTGTCCTCTGCCTGCCTGTCCCGCCACCCGCGTCTGCCTCTGTCACTTCGGCACTTGGTCCCGTACTGCCTTTCGTGTTGGCACTGGCCAAAGCCCCGCGGAGCTCCTGGGGGTCCCAAACCATGCCCGTCACTGCCCTCGGTGGCCAGGACGGTAGCGTGTGTGCCATTCCTGCTCGAGTATGTTCCATGCGGGAATTGAAGCTTCTCCGGCCCGCGCGTCTGCGGGACCCGGGGGCCTGGGCGCAGGACACGGGGCACGCAGGGCGACGGGCGGGAAGGGTGCGCCCTGCACACGTTCCCGTGGGCTCCTCCCTGTCGCCCTGCGCACAGCCGTCCAGCCCAGGGCCCTCGGAACCAGCACGGAACCAGCACGGAACCAGCACGGAACCAGCATGGGACCAGCACACCTCGAACACCCTCTGGCATCCGAGCGGGCGGGTCTCGGATCCCGCATGGAACCGCTCCCGGGTGACATCAGTCCCGCCAGGCCAAGGTCGGCGGGGAGCGAGGCTCAGGCAACCGCGAAGGTGGGGTGCAGCCCTCCCCCAGAGAACACGAAGCTCTCTGATGTGGCCTCTGAGGGTTCCGGGAAGGGACGGAGTGGCCCGCAGGCCGCCTACAGCCTGGGCCCTGAGCTGGTGCTGTCACACGTGCCGTCCGGCTGCATCGTCACGACGGCGTCGCTGGGCAGGCAGCTGTCACTGCCTAGGCACAGGCAGTTTACGTCGGCGGTCCAAGGACGCACGGCCAGCGGGTGGTGGGCATGAGACTCGTCCCACAGCTCACAGGGACTCTTCCCGGGCATCTCCCTATCGAAAGCTCCAGGGAGAACCCACACACCTCAGTGCAGAGGAACTGTCCCCGAAGGAGCAGGGCCAGGGGACGGCCTCCTGATCGTTCTGCAGAACGTGCCCTTGGCAACGAACGCTGTCACGGAATGACAAATCGCCACCACCTTCAGAGATTCCCAAGGAAATGGAAGGCGGAGAGTCCCAGTTAAGTCAAAGCTGGGGACCCGCCTTTCAAAAGTCAAGAAGTCCTTCGAGGATGGGGCGATTCAGGGAGCCCTCAGCCCCGGCTCCCGGCCTTGGGGCTACGGCCGTCCCACAAAGGCCGGGCGGTGGAGAAGGTGGGGAACGGGAGACGTGGGGCTCGTGGCCCGAGGGCCCGGTCCCAGCAACGGGAGCTGGGCTCGCACGTGAGGAAGCCAAACGCCAGAGCCAGGGACGCGGGGTCAGCCTGGCGGGGCCAGAACCTGCAGACGGGACCTGGGAGTGCGGACTCGGGCGAGGGGACCTGCACCATGCAGGGGCGAGCGAAGGGTATATGCAGGCGCAGACGGGGACACCGGGTGCGTCGCAGGGCGTCGGGGGTCTCCATGACAAATGTCCCAGCCACAGCTGAGGGGCAGGGGCCGGGGCCCCGCTAAGCGGGAAAGGCCTCGCTCCCGGGGACGTGGCACGCTCCCGCGCGGTGACAACCCATGCGGGGCGCGCCAGCGGGAAGCGACATGGCCTGGACTGCGCTGGAGCGCAGCGGTGACCCCGTGGCCAGCTCAGCAGGGCCAGGAGAGAGGGAGGCGCCGTCGCGATGGGCCCGGCGACGGCTTTCCCG
>NW_011889547.1:4916-8511 GCF_000151845.1 Pteropus vampyrus | reverse complement strand
CGAAGCCACGCGGCCGGGAATGCTGGGATTCGAGCCCGGAGTCCCCAGCATCACGCCCGAGTCCCGGAGGCTCAGGCACGCGACTTGCTGCGTGAACAGGCCCGATGGCTCTCAGCACAGCCGGGGGTGGCGGCCACGGGCTCCAACAGTC
This sequence comes from Pteropus vampyrus, assembly GCF_000151845.1. Taxonomy (NCBI): domain Eukaryota; kingdom Metazoa; phylum Chordata; class Mammalia; order Chiroptera; family Pteropodidae; genus Pteropus; species Pteropus vampyrus. The sequence continues at coordinate 8,360 of NW_011889547.1, read as the reverse complement.
ATTCCCTTAAAACGGCCGGACCAGGCCGGCAGCGGGGACGGTGGCGGCCGAGCATCCGTAATGGGCCGGCCGCAGAGGGGACACGGCCTGGAGCCCGAGGGCCTGGCTGCCGGCTCCCGGGTGACCCCACGCACGGGCCGGGCACCAGGCCCGGCTCGTCCCCGCCATCGGCTGCCTCGTGTCCCGTCTGTGGGAGGGCAGCGGGGCGGGTGGCCGGAGAACTTACTTGTTTTCATTGCTGGCGTCGTACCGTGGTGACGGGTCGTAGTCATTTCCGTTGACGTCGTAACTGGCGTAGGGGTCCTGAGAAGTGACAGCCTGGTCAACGAGGAGGCATAGCACACGACAGCCCTGCTGTGACCGTCTGCGCCACCCGCGGAAAACGGACGCGGGCCGGCCCCGCCGCCGTGACCGGCAGCCCTCCCCGGCGGTGTCCGCGCGGCCTCCTCTTCTAGGGGGAACGGCACTTTACAGTGTTCAAATCTGCACAGTCGACCCTAGAACACTGGGGGTGACGGGCGCCCACCCAGCTCCGCCGTTGAAAATCTGTGTATAACCCTCGACTTCCCCAAAACTGAGCTACTAGGAGGCGGATCAGTTAAGCGCATTTTGTCTTTTGCGTGTGACACACGGCACTCGTCCAAAAAAGGAAGCCGGGGACAAGAAAACGTGACAGAGGAAACCAGAGAAGAAGACCGCATCAGTGGCAGTCACTGTGCGGTCCCCACGTCTGGGGCCTCGAGTGGCTCGGGGCCGGCGGGGCCGCAGAGCTCCCCGTCCCAGGCCGACTCACGTAGTTCGGGGCCAGGTCGGGGTGATGCCTCTCTATGCCGTCGTCCAGGATGGTGACCACCACGTTCTTCCCCGTGTAGCCTCTCTTCCACGCCGCCTGGACATTCATGTCCGATCGACAACGGCTGTGTCTGTCGCCGCAGTGCTGCGTGCACAGGAGACACGGAGCGCCCGACAGGGACGGTCTGGGCCCGGGACGGACGCTCCATGCCCGCCCCCCCCGCCCCGGGGCTCCGGATGCTTTTCCCGCACCTGCCCATCCGGCTGTCATTTTCCTGGGACGTCGCCCCCTCGGGCCTCTGTCCGGGGGCTCATCTCACCCTTCTGTTGGTCCCAAGGCCTGCTCAGAGGCCCCCCTGACAACTTTCATATGATTTTTAAAAATCAGGAGCGAACTCGCGCCCCCGCCCAAGGTGAAAGCGTTGGTTTCACGCTCAAGACGAGTGTGTCTGGGGTTTCATGGCGAGAATTTAGCTTCGTTGGGGAAAGCAGCCCTTCCGGACATGTGCCACCGCAGACGCCGGGCACAGAGAGGCCGCGTCCCACTCACCATGTACCACATGTTGGACCAGATGGGGTCGTTGAAATACAGGGCCTGGGGGTCGCTCCGCACCTGCCTCTTCACCCGGCGTCTAACCTGCTGTTGCTGCAGCCATGTCACCTGCGGAGAGACGTGACGTGGCTCGTTTGTGAGGACCCGGCTTCCTGCAGCCTCCCGGGGGCTGCCACAGGCTCCGTTTGCCGAGGACCTGTGTGGCCCCAGACGCCCTGGACGTGAAACTCCACAGTGACACTATCGCTTCCAAATGACCGCAGTCGAAAAAGGAGAACGTGTGTGTGTGTGTGTGTGTGTGTGTGTGTGTGTGTGGAGGAGACCCCACAACTCTGATTTTGAAATCATTCTCATAAAAGAGAAAGGTCTCATAACGTCGCTAATAAATCGTCTGGTGAGGCTTGTCCCAAATTAAAAGAACATATAAGTACGGAGAGAAATTGGCCAAATGGTTATCTGAACTTGGAAGCAAGATGTTTATACTGAGGACACGAATAAGCGAATCTTGATAATCCATATATCAGAATTTTTAGCAGCCACTAAAAACATGATACCAAAACGCAGAGAAAAATCTAGAAAGGGATACGGCAACACATTAATAGCAGCAATTCCTTGTTGGAAGCATCATTGCTAATTTAAAATTTAAAAGTTATTTTCGGGGTTTCGAACACCTCTGTCCATCGGCCCGGTCTGTCTTCCAGGAAGGACGTCTGAGCGGCAGAGTAACCGGCGGCTGGACCCGAACCCACTCAGCGTGACCCAGAGCCCTGCGGGCGCCCGGCCTCAGCCTGCTCATCCGTGCAGGGGCTTCTCGTGGGATGTCGCGAGCAGCGCTGGCTTAAGGACTGGGCCGTGCGGAGAGTCACGTCGGGGCTGACACACAGCTGTGTCACCACGTGAGTGTAAGAGAATCGAGAATCTCCAGGCGGATGGGTTCTTGTCCTTCTACGAGGTCTCGGGGAAAGAAGGCTCAGGCCCTGAACGAGACACGGTCTTGGTTCTGTCCCGCTGAGTCGCAGCAGCACCCGTGGGGGCCTTGGCCTGTCGCCGGGGCCGGGCCGGGAGGATGAGGGCCCGGGCCGGGCTCCCGCCAAGCAGCCCGGAGAGCGAGGCGGGTGGACGGGGGACAAGAGCCTCCGGGGTGGGCCAGTGAGGGCCCAGGGTGACCCACAGGCCAGTCCAAGTCACAGGCCGTAACAGCCACTGGGGGAGCCAACGGTGGCAGCTCCTAGAAGCGTCCCCACGTCTCCCAGAAGCATCCCCACGCTACCCCGAGGACAGACCAGCCGCAGACGCGGCCGCCCACTCCAGGGAGGGGCTGACCGCAAAGCCTCGGCCACGGGCACGGCACAGCGCTCAGGAAGACGTGTCATGACTGACCCCACCTCCGAAGCGATTTGCCTGTAAAATCCCAGCAGAAACACGCCAGAGAGCTCAGAACCAATTTGGGTTCAGGCGGGAAAATGAGCCTTGTCCCCAAGTCCTAGATAATTTATAATTGCCAGTGAGAATAGACACTTGCATGGAAAATAAAACTGCTCGATGAGATAGTTTGCTCGTAACACCCTCCGATGGCATTTCGAAAGTCCCCCGCACGTCACCGTCTGAACCAGAAGGCCTTTACCTGGCACAAAACACGACGAGGTTTCCTGATCTGTTAATCGTCTGGTTATGGGACAGCGTCGTGGGCAGAGCCGCGCGGGCTCCCAGCTCCCCGGGGTGTCCCCACCCAGCTCGCTGATGCCCTTCTGACTTCCAGTCACGGAGCCCGAGGGGGCGACGCCCCGAATGAGGCAGGTGGTGCAGGGGAGCCACGGAGCAACCCCGACGAGACGGCGGGGTGTGGGCGCCTGTTCCCCTTCACTGCTGGGCGCGGGGCGGGACCTCGCCCGCACACGCAGGCCGGAGGGTGGGCTCCGACGGTGCAGGGCAGCCCTCTCCTCTGCGACAGGATGTTAAAGCCTGTCACGGCCACCGAGGGAACGGACTATAATAGATGATTCGCTAGGTCTGGCCCTAAATTACGGGCCCAGACCTGAAGGTGACCACGCTGTCACCGATGCGGACCCAGCCGGTGGTCGCTCGGTCTGGGCTGGCTT
>NW_011889547.1:2257-4866 GCF_000151845.1 Pteropus vampyrus | reverse complement strand
AGGCCGTAACAGCCACTGGGGGAGCCAACGGTGGCAGCTCCTAGAAGCGTCCCCACGTCTCCCAGAAGCATCCCCACGCTACCCCGAGGACAGACCAGCCCCAGACGCGGCCGCCCACTCCAGGGAGGGGCTGACCGCAAAGCCTCGGCCACGGGCACGGCACAACGCTCAGGAAGACGTGTCACGACTGACCCCACCTCCGAAGCGATCTGCCTGTAAAATCCCAGCAGAAACACGCCAGAGAGCTCAGAACCAATTTGGGTTCAAGCAGGAAAATGAGCCTCGTCCCCAAGTCCTAAATAATTTATAATTGCCAGTGAGAATAGACACTTGCATGGAAAATAAAACTGCTCGATGAGATAGTTTGCTCGTAACACCCTCCGATGGCATTTCGAAAGTCCCCCGCACGTCACCGTCTGAACCAGAAGGCCTTTACCTGGCACAAAACACAACAAGGTTTCCTGATCTGTTAATCGTCTGGTTATGGGACAGCGTCGTGGGCAGAGCCGCGCGGGCTCCCAGCTCCCCGGGGTGTCCCCACCCAGCTCGCTGATGCCCTTCTGACTTCCAGTCACGGAGCCCGAGGGGGCGACGCCCCGAATGAGGCAGGTGGTGCAGGGGAGCCACGGAGCAACCCCGACGAGACGGCGGGGTGTGGGCGCCTGTTCCCCTTCACTGCTGGGCGCGGGGCGGGACCTCGCCCGCACACGCAGGCCGGAGGGTGGGCTCCGACGGTGCAGGGCAGCCCTCTCCTCTGCGACAGGATGTTAAAGCCTGTCACGGCCACCGAGGGAACGGACTATAATAGATGATTCGCTAGGTCTGGCCCTAAATTACGGGCCCAGACCTGAAGGTGACCACGCTGTCACCGATGCGGACCCAGCCGGTGGTCGCTCGGTCTGGGCTGGCTTCACGTCTCCTCTCTCCGGCCACTGCGTTGCTTGTCACCCAACCCCAGGAAGCGCAGGGGACCCTGGATTCCCTCACGTGCCATCTGCCAGGTCTCCTTGCTGGTTTCTCTGGAGAGAGCGGACTCTGCGGCCGCTCGTCCACTTGCTCAGCGGATGAAGTTGCACCGAGTCTCACCGCGTGCCGGGGGCCCGGGGCCGGGGGCCGGGGACACGAGCGTGAAGACGCCAGGCTCCCCCGGGGCCACGGCCCCCTCTCTGGCTCCTCTGGCCCGCGTGCAGGGCCCGGCCTCACGTGCCCCTCGGGCTGGAACCCACGGGCCACCGGGCCTCTACAGGAAGCTCAGAGGTGCAGACGACCCACAAGCGAGGGGCAGAAACTCGAGGTCTCCCACCAGACAGGGTCCGCGCCGGTCCGTGCCCCTCCCGCGGGCACGCCCGTGAAGGGGACGGCATTCGTCACAAAGGAATAGATGGTTTAGGATCTCTAAGGACATGTCACTCGCGGGTTGATTCTTCTCCAGAACCTGCAAACAAGGGGTCAGAAGATGAGCTGCTGACGACGGGCGGGAGACTAGCTCGATGACCTTCGCCAGAAGACGCAGCTTAGGATTATTCTTTGAAAGCTTTCAAGCATTCTTCCTTTCTGAGAGGACAGCCATGTCTCTCTGGCCGTTTACCTAGACTGTCGCCGGGCACGCACGCTTCGGTCACGGTCCGCTCAGCCTGGGGACCCCCACAGGAAACGCTCTGACTTCCTCTCGGTCCGGAACGCGCGGCTAGAGGTGGTGGGACCCACTTATCCCCCTCCCGAGGCCACAGATACGCAACTTGGAAAACGAGTGAGTCCTACACCCAGGAAAGCCCGCGAATGGGGGGAGCCCGGGCCAGAATAAAATGCGTCTGCAGCTAAGCACACGTGGTGAGGGTCGAAGCCCTCTGGGGGGGCCCCCGGCCTTCTTGTGAAGAGAACTGGTCACTTTCGAAGCCATCGGGCCACTGGGCTGCAGGAAGGGGATGACCCCTCGCGAGGTGCTGCCCGCCCTCCCCCTCCCGCACCCCGGACCCCGAGCGCCTCCCGGGAGGCACGCCGCCCGAACCCGTGAACGCGGCCTTGTTTGTCAATGGCGCCTTTGCAGATGTAACACGGTCTGGAGGTGAGAGCATCTCGGATCGTCTGCGAGCAGCTGAAACCCAGGGACAGCGTCCTCATAAAAGAAAGGCAGAGCGAGACTGAGACATAGGGGCACCTCGCCTCGTGAAGACGGGGCCCGATCCTGGAGTAATGGAGCCACAAGCCGGGGATGCCCAGAACCCCCAAAAGCGGAAAGCGGCAAGGGGGGGTGCTCCCAGAGCCCCGGGGGCCCGGCGAGCCGCCCACACTTTGATCTCAGACTTACGGACTCCAGGACTGGCAGACGATAAATGTTTTAAGCCACCCAGTTTGTGGTCATTTGCTACAGCAGCCGAGGAGACCAATACCGGTTTACATCACCGGCCTTAACCGGGGTTGAGACTTTAAATGGTTTCCACGGCCACTAGGCCCTTTGGGACGCGGTGTCCCGCCGCCGTGGTCGGCTTGGCGACTTGCTGGCCACGGAGCCCCTGCCCGCATGCGCTCCGCCCGAGCCACGTGAACACGCAAGCGTCACGGGGGACGAGAGTAGCGAGCTGCGGCCCAGGCCGCGGCGGCGGCGGGTG
>NW_011889547.1:0-897 GCF_000151845.1 Pteropus vampyrus | reverse complement strand
GCTCGCTCATCCGAACACATGGGCGACTCGCCATTCGAAGTCTCCCAGTAACATCAAATCATCTTTTCCTTTTCTAATCACGCCGATTACACGGCTCTCCGAAGGCTGGGGTGTCGCCGAAAGGGCGTCGCGAATGTAGGTAAACGCCCCGGTGCGAGAAAAGACAGCATTTCTGTAAAAGAGCGAATTTTGCCTAATACGTCATCGGAATGGCCACGCAGAGTAAATATTAGTCAGACTGACGGCTCATTGATCTGCTGTGCGTTAAATCCAGACCGATCTAAACGGAGCCAGCGAGTCGGGGTGCGATTCCGGTGGCCGCCGTGGAACTGTCCCCGAGGCCGGACGGTGTCACGGGAGCTGCAGGCGGGCGAGCGGGCTGTTTGCCTTCGCTCGCTCCTCTTTCTTGGCAGGAAGCTCTGGGAGCGGCCTTGCCGGGAGCTCATTAAGAAGCACTGTATAAAAGGGATTTTTTATAGGAGAAAAACCTCACGGCCGGGGCCTCCGCCTAGGACGTCTGGCCTCCCATCTCCTCGCGGACACAGCCGATGGCCGGGAAGGCTGTGCCTGCGGTCCCTACGGAAAATAGCACTGAGGTCGCAGCTACGTGGAGGGGCCAGGGGCTCCACGTGGCAGCGGAGGCGGCGGGTCTGCGGCTCCCCCGGCCCCCCCAGCCCCCCGAACCCCCCAAACCCGTGCCCCTGGTGCCACCCCCCGCCCCGGGCTCCCTCGTCCCGCTCGCCGGACACCAGGCCCTGCTGGGCGGGCATCTCGGCATCCCCTGTGCCTCTGAGCTCAGTTACATTTTTGGAGGGAAGACGAGGGCCGTCGAGTTAACACCCTTATGCGTTTTAAAACGTAGTCACGCGAAAAAGAGAGAGTTTACAAAGCACAGGT
>NW_011889546.1:59233-60451 GCF_000151845.1 Pteropus vampyrus | reverse complement strand
GTGGGGCCGCGAGTTGGTGGAGGCAGAGTTTCAGGAGATCCTCTGGGCAGAGCGACCTCTCTTATCCAGTTTGATGACATCACGGCTATGGGGACTCTGTGTCTACGCACTGGGAGTGGGGAGGGCTCAACAGAGGGACAATGGATACCACCAGCATTTCTGTGCAGGGCGAGTCTTGCGCCGGCCCTCATTCCGATAATATCTCCCTGTATGTTCCTGGTGCTCCCTGCGCACAGCCAAATCGGCACTGGTGCTCAGAGCGAGCAGGTCCATCATTGCAAAAGTCCGCTCGCCGGCACGGCCCCTATAAGAGGCGTCTACCGCAGCCGCTGCCGCTTCTGCCACTTCCGCAGCCTCGGTCCCACTCAGCCGCTCAGGATGGGGCAGCCTCATGTCCTCGTACGGTCCTGCCTTCTGCAGTTGCAGGGTGATGTCTTAGAATTCTCCTTAGTTGTATGGCTTGTTCATCTGGATTCCAGGGGATTTTTCCTTGCTGTTTGCTCCTTGTTTTCATCACAACTTTGTTTTTTTGTTTTAAGTTTATTGGGGTAACGTTGGTTAATGCAATTATATAATTTTCAGGTGTACATTATCATTTGACATCTGTATATTCTATTGTATGTTTACCACCCAAAGTCCAGTTTCCTTTGGCTACCATGTGTTTGACCCCCTTTACTCCATCTACCTCCCCTTCCTCCCCCACCCCAGTAGTAACCACTTGTCTATAGCCCCCCTGGTAACCACTAGGCTATATATAGTCCGTGTCCATGAGTCTCTGTTTGTTTGTCCTGCTCATTTGTTGCTTTTAGGTTTATATCCCACATATAAGTGATATCATGTGGTTTTCAACTGTTTCTGTCTGGCTTATTTCGCTTAGCATGATTATCTCGAGGTCCATCTTTGTTGTCGCAAATGGCAGTATTTCATCTCTTTTATGGCTGAGTAATATTCCATTGTATATATGTACCACAGCTTCTTTATTCAATCATCTATTGTAGGACATTTCGGTTGTTTCCATGTCCTAGCCATTGTGAATAATGCTGCTATGAACATCAGTGTGCGAATATCTTTTGAGATATGAATTTTCAAGTCTTTGGGGATGAAGGCCTGTCGGAAACCAGCGGACCAAGTCAAACCGGGTACCTGAATGGGGGAGCGGGGACTGAGAAAAAAGAGAAGACAGACAGGGTGCAGGAGGGAGAACAGATCTCACAACTG
>NW_011889546.1:48198-55333 GCF_000151845.1 Pteropus vampyrus | reverse complement strand
TAGTTTTTTCACCATTAAGTTTAATGTTGGCTGAGGGTTTGTCATAGATGACCTTTATCATGTTAAGGTACTTTCCTTCTATACCGATTTTGTTAAGTGTTTTGATCATAAATGGATGCCATATTTTGTCAAAGGCTTTTTCTGCATCTATTGATATGATCATATGATTCTTATTTTTTAATTTGTTTATGTGTCATATCACACTAATCGATTTGCTTATGTTGAACCATCCCTGTGTCTCTGGGATGAAGCTCACTTGGTCATGGTGTATAATCTTTTCGATCTGTTGCCGTATTCGGTTCTCTAGTATCTTATTTAGGATTTTTGCATCTGTGTTCATGAGAGATATTGGTCTGTAGTTTTCTTTCTTGTGTGTTATCTTTACCAGGTTTTGGTATCAGACTAATATTGGCCTCATAAAATGAGTCGGGAAGTATTGCCTCCTCTTCTGGAAGAATTTGAAAATAATAGGTATTACATTTTTTTGAATGTTTGATAGAATTCACGGGTGAAGCCATTTAGTCCTGGACTTTTACTTTTTGGTAGGTTTTTGATGATAGTTTCAATTTCCATACTGCGGATCGATCTATTTAGCTTTTCCAGTTCTTCTTGATTTGGTCTAGGAAGGTTGTATTTTTCTAGGTACTGGTCTATTTCTTCTAGGTTATTAAATTTGGTGTTATATACTTTTTCATAGTATTCTTGTATGATCTTTTGTATTTCTGCGACGTCAGTCGTAATTTCGCCTCTTTCATCCATGATTTTGTTTATTTGTGTCCTTTCTCTTTGTTCTTTAGTGAATCTAGCCAGGGATTTGTCAATTTTGTTAACCTTCTCAAAGAACCACCTCTTTGTTTTTTTGCATTTATTTTTTCCATCTTTTTTTGTTTGTTTGTTTTCAATTTCATTTATTTCTGCTCTAATTTTGATTATTTCTTTCTTTCGGCTGATGTTAGGCTTCATTTGTTCTTCCTTTTCGAGTTTTTTAAGATGAAGTGTTAGGTTGTTTATTTGGGCTCGTTGTTGTTTTTGGAAATAGGCATGTAATGATATGGACTTTCCTCTTATGACTGCTTTTGCCGTGTCCCAAAAGTTTTGATATGTTGTACTATCATTATCATTCATTTCTATGAATCTCTTGATCTCTCTTTTTATTTCTTCTGTTACCCAGTTATTCCTCAGTAGCATGTTGTTTAATCTTCATGTATTTGTGGTTCATCCTGATTTCTTTTTGCACTTGATCTCTAGTTTCAAAGCATTATGATCAGAGAACATGGTCGGTGTGATTTCAACCCTCTTATATTTGTTGAGGCTATCTCTGTGTTCCCGTATGAGGTCGATTCTTGAGAATGTTCCATGTGCACTAGAGAAGAATGGATAAGCAGCTGTTTTGGGATGGAAGACTTTGTAAATGTCAGTTATGTCCAGTTGGACTAATGTGTCATTTAAGGATGTTATTTCTTTATTGATTTTCTGTTTGGATGATCTGTCCATATCCGACAGTGGGATATTTAGGTCCCCTGCTATGATAGTGTTTTGGCCTGTTTTTCCCTTTAGTTCTGTTAGTAATTACACTATATATTTCAGGGGGACCCTGACTGGGAGCATAGATATTAATAAGTGTTATGTCTTCTTGGTGCATGATTCCCTTTATCATTATGAAGTGTCCCTCAGTATCTTTCTTTACCTTCTTTATTTTGAAGTCTATTTTGTCTGATATTAGTACTGCTACTCCCGCTTTTCTCTGAATACCATTTGCTTGAGATATCATTTTCCATTCTTTCACTTTGAGTCTATATTTGTCTTTGGAGCTGCGACGTGTCTCCTGGAGGCAACATATGGTTGGGTTTTGCTTTTTGATCCATTTTGCAACTCTGTGCCATTTTATTGGTGAGTTCAGTCCATTTATATTTAGAGTGATTATTGAAATATGAGGTCTTCTTATAGCTATTTTATCTTTTGCTTTCTGGTAGCGTGGTGTTTCCATTGCTTCCTTGTCCTGTGTTTGTTTTTTATTATTTCGTTTGGCTTTTGTGGGTTTTCCCTCTGGTTCTTCTTGTTTTATGTTACATACTTCAGTTCTGAATCTTTGACGTGTGGTTACCATTACGAATGTGAAAAGGATAGTTATTTATATAAAGTCGACCATTTTCTTCTGCTCATGCTTCATCTCCATTCCCCTTTAAGAATTTGGATCTTTGAATCCCCCCTCTTTTCAGTCATTGTTGTCTCAATTTGTCTCTATGTATGTTGAATGTTCATTACTATCTTGTTATAACAATTCTCTTATTACTTAAGCTTATAATGCCCTGTTCTTAGTAAAGGTTGTACTCCTCTGCTTCTATTTGCCTGATAGTCACTTTACTCCTAATTATGTTTTTGTTTTTTGGGGTTTTTTTGTCATTTTGTTTTCGGTGAACTGACCCCTTTCAGTATATCCTGTAGTGCAGGCCTTGTAGTGGAGAATTCCCTCAGTTTTTGTATGTCTGGTACAGTCTTACTTTCTCCTTCATATCTAAGGAGAGCTCAGCTGGATACATTATTCTAGGCTGGTAGTTCCTTTCACTTTGTAGTTTAAATATTTGATTCCACTCCTTTCTGGCTTGTAAGGTTTGCACTGAGAAATCCAAGGATAATCTAATGGGTTTACCTTTATAAGTTACTGTTTTTTTCTCCCTCGCTACCTTGAGAATTCTATCTTTGTCATTGAATTTTGATAACTTTAATACAATGTGTCTTTGTGAAGGCCTTTTTTGGTTGAGATAATTTGATGTTCTTTTGACTTCTTGAATTCCAAGCTCCAGCTCATTCCTTAGATTTGGGAAATTCTCATCTGCTATTTGTCCAAAGATGCTTTCTAGTCCCTGCTTCTTTTCTTTGCCTTTGATAATGCCCATTATTCTTATGTTTCCTCTCCTGATGCTATCAGCTAGTTCTTGAATTTCTCTTTCATTATTTGTCATTCTTCGGTTTCTCTCTTCTTCCTTCCAGTTTATGTCTAGATTTCTGTCTTTGGATATCACTGATCCTTTCCTCCCTTTGGTTGACTCTATTTCTCAAGCTTGCTATTTCATTTTTCACCTCTTACAATGTATTTTTTTTTCATCTCCAGAAGATCTATTCTGTTCTTTTTAAGGGTTTCAATCTCCTTACTCTGCTCATCTAGTTGTTTTTTTAATTCCTGAAATTGTTAATATGACTTGTTTCGGATCTCATTAAGTTTTTTCAGAAGTACTGTTAAGGGTGGAAAATTTTCAAGTGAGCCAACTAGCTAAGTCAGCTACAGGGAAGAAATATCTTTAGATACCAGAAGTTGTCCTACTTGCTTGGGTGTGGATTAGGAGGTGTATTGTATAAGATATGAAGATGACCACTGTCTGCTTCTGTAATCCACTTGTTAACCAGGGTGTGGTGCTAGGGGATGTATGGTACTAATAGCCAACTTCTGCTTCTGTAATCTGCTTGCTTGTTCTAGACTTTAAAACTGCCTCACTCTCAAACACTGGGGCTGATCTCTAACCCTGCATGGTAGAGAGTCAGTCCCTGGCCGGCTAATAAAGGCGCATAATTAATCTCAATTGGCCCACTGGGAGGAGCTTGGCATGGCTGAGGCTCCCTCTATCCGGGCTCCAGGACCTGAGAGGCAAGGCCTTCAGGAGCCAGGGCAGGCCTGGCCGAGTGCAGACAGCAGCACAATGGAGAGAAGGCAGACGCTTCTGCCTCCAACCTCTCAGAAACATAGGGTTTTTCTGGAGACTAGGTTGCTTGAAATACCGGCTCCCTAGACTCAGGTGCCCACGGGGCTTCCTGTTCAGTCTCTTTCCCGTAAGAGCAAGTGACAGCCTCTCCGTGACTTATTTCTGCGGATACCCGAGGGGTGCGATGGTTGCTGGGCTTGGGGCTGTGCACAGGATCCAGGCATCTGTGGAGGCTAGAGGTCAGAAGTGGCCAGGTCATCCGGGTCTTTTCTGTGTCTATACCCTAGTAACCCTCCATCCCCCTTCCCTCATTCCCTAGTATTCTCTTCTTACTACTTCGTAGCTCTATCCCCTCCCATTCCTTCTTTCTTCCTAGACCTTTCTTTTTTATTCACTTATTTATTTAATGAATATTTGTTTATAGTTCCTATGTGTCATGCCATGTTCTAGACTTCAGACACAGAGAAATTAATAAAAGAATTCCCTGAGTTTAATGATGTCCATGAAAGGACAGTCATGGTTATCCTGGGACAAGCCTTTAACAATGACAGGGCTTACTATGATCAGGACCCACTGACTAGGTTCTCTAGAGACCTGAGATATTATAAATTAAGACAGAGAATGCTTGATAGACAGTGTCTTAGAAGACCCTTTTTAAAAACTAAATAATGTCTCCCATCTCATGGAAATCAAATTTGACTCAGAGGGAGGCTGTTATAAAGATTTACTAAGCTCCAGAATGATAATTTCCAAGTCTCCTTCCATTAATATCCTCTGCTTTCAGCACAATCCCACAGCTTTTTACTTCCAAGTGATGGGAGCTGATGGAGGAAAACTTATCATGAGACAGTTTGTGGCTACCACATAAGCCCTTTCTTCTAGGAAGATTCTAATCATGTCTTGTCCAGTAGCCATACCTCCTAGACTATGGTATTATAGTATTTCATGCAGATGGGGATGTTTGCATTCTTTACCTTTCCCACTTAGAGCCTGTTTGCTGGAAGCAGGCAAAGGTAATGATTGAACATTCAATGCAATATACATATGATATATAATTGAAACTTGAAACCTATATAATTATATTAATTATATAGTATACATATGATATATAATTGAAACTTGAAACCTATATAATTATATTAACCTCAATAAATTAAAAATAAAAGAAGAGTTGGATCTGAAGCCAGACAGCCTCAGTTCCAATCCCAGGTCCACCACACCAACCATATAATTTGGAACTAATCACTTACACTAATCACTTACACTCTGTGCTTTAGTTTTTCATCCAAAAAATAGAGGTAATAATACTTAACTTAGGATGAGATAAAGTTAGTGTGATGTTGCCTTGCACACAGAAATTGCTCATTAAATATTAGCTATTATTATTATTATTATTATTATTGAAATGGAGGTTATAAACTCACACATATATCCATACTTTATTACAAATGTCCCAACTGAATTAGCTGGAACTAATAGAAGAGGAAAATGTTTTTCCTGAATAGTAGATCTCAAGCTTTATATCAGAACCCTCTGGGATACTAGGATTATAACTTACCAGTAAGCACAGGCAGCTGTGAGAAATAGCGAAGGCATCTAATCAAGGTTTGGAAGTAGGAGATGGTGGGATAAGAAGGCTTCATGGTAGGATGATACCTGGAATTGAGTCGTAACATGGGAGTAAGGATTGGACATGTAATAGAGTATGTGTGGGCAGCAGGGATACAGCTGGTGGTACTCTTTCATACTGAAGAGCTAGGCAAGGGCCTGAAGGTGTGACAGTGATAGAAACTGAGCCTATTTGTTTGGTGATTATGCTTGGATGGGTAGACATGGGATGGGAGAGAGAGTGGGTGCTGAGGCTGAAGAAGTCCGCAGGGGGCAGATCATTTAGAAAGGGCTCCGTGTATCTGTCTAGAATGATGAGGCATTGGGAACTCTTAGAGTTTTAAGCAGGGGACAGACAGAAGCAGTGTTGTATTTTGAACAACCACTTAAGGTAGTTCCTATGGATAATGCATTGAGAGAAGAGACCAGAGGCCAGGAGACCAGGGAGGTATTGATGTATGAATGCAGATGAGAAATGATGGGCTTCTGACCAGGGCAAATGAAGGGGTGGCTCTGAGGGATATGTGTGTGGTCGATTGGTTAGGTGAGGGCGGTGGGATAGACTTAGTGAAGACTGAGAATGGCTTGAAATGTCCTTTGAGTCTCTACTCTCACCAAAGGTAACCTCTATATGAACCTATCACAATGTTTTTATCCATTATGCTGTTGATTGAAACTAGTGTATTTCCTCATTCGAGGCTATTTTGACTAGTGTTTTGAACATTTTTGTGCATGTCTTTTCTTGAACATATGTATGTATATATAACTATGTGGGGATTAGTTTAGGAAGCGAATTTCTGGGTAATATGGTATGCATATGTTCACTTTTAGGAGATACCACCAAACATTTTCCAGAGGGAATGTACAAATTTACTCTTCCATCAGCAGTATAAGGAAGTTCTGGTTACTCTAACCAACAACAGGTGTTTTTCATTTAACTCTTCTGGTGGGTGTGTAATGATGTTACATTGAGGTCTTAGTTTGCAATTCCTGGATGACTAATGATGTCGATCACCGTTTCACTTGAGTAATGGCTATTTATGTAGTCTTACTCTTGAGTATCCTTTGGTTGTTAATGCGTAGGAGTTTTTATTATAAATATAAACATTTAAATTCGTCATTTTATTGTAACATGTTTCATGTTTTTTCTCTATGATTTGTTCTTTTTGTGTCTGGTTTCAGAAATCTCAGCGCACTGCAAGGTGATGCAGATATTTTTCTGTGTTTGTGTCTAAAATGTATTGTTTTACCTTTAGCATTTAAGTCTACAATACATCTGAAATTGCTTTTTGTGTACCATGTGAGGTAGGATTCGAAGTTTGTTTCTGTGTCAATGTACATATAATCCAGTAGAATTTATTAAAAAGCCCATCCTTTCCTCTTTGCATTATAGGATCAACTCTGTCATAAATCTGGTGACTGTACATTCATGGATCGGTTCTGGACTTTATTCTGCTTGATCGATCTATTTGTTTGTTTTTCTGCCACTTTCATGCTCACTACATATTATGGCTTTATAGTAAGTCATTCGGTAAGCTTTGTATTTTTTCTTCAACATTCTTCCAGTTTTCCATATAAAGTTTATAACCAGGTTGTCGATTTCTATAGGAAAGAAAAAACTACTGGGATTTTGACTGGGATTGCTTTGAAACTTAAATCAAATTTCCATCTTTATAATGTTGAATTGTCCAACTATGAACATGGCATATTCCTCCACTTAATTAGTTCTTTCATATTTCTCTAAATCATGTTTTCCTGCACATATTTCATTAGATCTATTACTACACATTTGTTTTTTAGAAATCTTCTTACAAATTATTTTCTGGTTG
>NW_011889546.1:47627-48148 GCF_000151845.1 Pteropus vampyrus | reverse complement strand
TACAAATTATTTTCTGGTTGCTAGTATAGATAAATCCATTGGATTTTTGTATGTTTGCATGTTAATTTCAGTTTGTCTTTGAGTTCTTTTAGATTGTCTATCTATGCAATTATGCGGTCTGCAGAAAATGACAGTTCTTTCTTCCTTTCCAATCCTTTGGTCTTTCATTTCTTTTCCTTGACTGATTTCACTAGCTAGGAACACCAGTACAACAGTTATTGGAAATGGTTATGGTGAACATTTTGTTTCACTTCTAATGCTAGGGAGTAAGTTATCAATACTTCACCATTCAGTATGACATTTGCTGTGGGTTACTTCTTTTATTGGAAATAATATTTATCACATTTAGAAGGAACCCTTCTATTCCTAGTTTTTGAATGGGTTTATTTCTAGTCTTAACCTACTGTAGACATCTACCAAATGCTTTTTCTGTATCTATTGATTATATACTTTTTTCTCCCTCCTTCCATTAACAAGATGAATTCCATTGTTAGCTTCTCAAATGCCAAATCAAACTTGAA
>NW_011889546.1:47042-47577 GCF_000151845.1 Pteropus vampyrus | reverse complement strand
TCTATTGATTATATACTTTTTTCTCCCTCCTTCCATTAACAAGATGAATTCCATTGTTAGCTTCTCAAATGCCAAATCAAACTTGAATTCTTGTACTAAACATAGTTTGATTGTTGATATATTTTCCTCTTAAATATGAATTCAATTGGTTAATATCCTGTTCAGGAGTTTGCCACAATGCTCGTGAGAGGGGTCTGTTTCTAAGTTTTCCTTCTCGTAATATCTTTGTTATTTTTTGATATTTAATTCATGCAGGTCTCTAAAAATGATCTGGGGGAAATTTAACTCTTTTTCTATGCCTTGGAAGAGTTTGTTATGATTGGTATTATTCCTCTCTTAAGTGTTGAAAGAATCCAACAGTAAAGTTATCTAGGCCTGGAATTTTCTTTCTATGATAGTTTTAAATAATAGATTCGATTTTTTTTTGAAAGACAGTGCACTCTTTTGACTTTTGTTTTTTCTTGTGTCAGTTTTGGTAATTTGTCTTTTTTGAGACATTTGTTCATTTCATTTAATTGTCAAGTGAGTTGGTATG
>NW_011889546.1:45636-46992 GCF_000151845.1 Pteropus vampyrus | reverse complement strand
TTCATTTCATTTAATTGTCAAGTGAGTTGGTATGAAGTGTTTGTAATTTTTAAAATTATCTTTAAATGACTATAGGATCTGTAGTAATGTTCTTCTTTCATTCCTGATGTTGGTAATTTGTGCTTTATTTCTTTTTCTTTATCAGTCTTTCTAAGGACTTATATATTAATTATCTGAAAGAATGACTTTTTGCCTCTGTTGATTTTTCTCCATTGTAAGTTGGATTATCATTTACTTGTTTTCTGCTCTTTACTATTTCATTCTACAAGTTCTTTTTGGATTTGATTTGTAGCTTCTTGAGATGGAAGGTCAGCTAATTAATTTTTAGCCTATCTTCTATTCTAATACACACATTTAAATCATGAAGGAAGGAAATAAATTCCCCAATAAGCACTGACAAAGTTTTATATCCATCATCATTTAGTTCACTATATGGTAATTTTCATTTGAGTGTTTTTTTGTCCAATACATTATTTAGCTGTATATGTTAATTTAAAAGAGGTTGGGTACTTCCATAGGATATCTATTTTGAAATTGATTTCTAGCCAGTTTTATGGTAATCTGAGAATATAGTCTAAATTATTTTCATTCTTTAGATTTTTTTTGAGCTTTCATGTATAATGCAGCATATACTTAATTTTGAAAAATGTTTTATGAAGCTATGAGATGTTTCCTTTTTAGTGGTATATTTTCTTCCATTCTTTCTTCCTAGTGTGTCTTTGTCTGAATATTAAGGTATGTTTCTTTTTTCTTCCAAGCTTTACTGGAGACATAACTGGTATAACATTGTGTAAGTTTAAGGCGATATAATTATATGTTGCAAAATTATTTAGGTATGTTTCTTGCATACAATATGTAGGGGTTTTTTTTAAAGCAGTTTGAAAATATGTCATTTATTAAAATATTTAGCAATTCGCATTTATACTAATTATCAACATACTAAAGTTCATATTTACTATCTTTCCACTTATTTTCTATTTGACCTACCTCCTATTTTCTGTTTGAAGTAACATCATGCTGCTATCACTACACAGTGCCCCGCTAGCACCCTCTATTGCCAAAGCCTCACATTGTCAATTGACAAGAGTAATGTTCATTGGATGAGGAGAGTCTTGCAGCACATCCAGACACATGGTCTCTAAGGGAGATGGAAACTTCATTTCTAAAGGTTTGGGGACTAGAACAGATATGGAGTAAATTGCCGGTTGCTAGATATTTGAGTGACCAGTTTGTCCACTGAGCGGTGTGGAGAAAGACTGGGGAGATTGTATATGATCAGTTTAACGTTATTGTTTTAAGCCATTGTGTTAGATGCTTCATACGCATTGCCTCTACTCCTTATAAAAACCATGAGAG
>NW_011889546.1:41956-42326 GCF_000151845.1 Pteropus vampyrus | reverse complement strand
CAGAATCCAGTGTTCTGTGGTGACCAACGACCTCACAGCAGTGAAGTTCCCTCAGTGGGTGTCAGATGCAGAAGACCAGGTTATATCTCACCCCACTTCTACCAACGACTGCACACCTTAGCACTTTATAAGCCCTCTGGAGGTTGGAGTCTGGGAGAGGGGTTGGTAAAACCCAAGAAGATCAAATTATTTCTCCCACCAGTGGAATAATAGCATAAAATAGAAATTAAGTTTAATTATTGAAAAACCAAGCTGCAAAATTCTGAGGAAATAAGCAGAGTTAAATGATAGAGAAAAGTGGAAGAGGGAAATCTACTTATCGAGAGCTGACAGGTAGACCCTTGTGAGAGAAGAAGATTTAGCTGATGCC
>NW_011889546.1:39702-41906 GCF_000151845.1 Pteropus vampyrus | reverse complement strand
CAGAGTTAAATGATAGAGAAAAGTGGAAGAGGGAAATCTACTTATCGAGAGCTGACAGGTAGACCCTTGTGAGAGAAGAAGATTTAGCTGATGCCTGAGGATGAGAAGGAATCACCCGTTCAAATAGCCAGGAGAAGGGCATTTCAGGAAAGGGGACAGCAGGCACAAAGATCCCAAGTCAAGAGAGGAATCCATTGTCCATGGACCTGGAAGAAGGGTCATGTGGTCATAATAACGGCCCCATAAGAAGAGCCCTATAAGAAAATGCGCTCTAAGGTGGGAATGCTTGGGTTCTTCTTATAGGAGTGGTGCAGTTTTATGGATGACAGACTCCACTGTGGGTGTGACTTGAGGAGACTGGAAAGGAGATGGGAGCAAAGGTCATTGGGGATGAGAATGTCCAGTACTCACAGTCCAAGAATGAGAATAAAGAATCACTCTTTTAGAGAGCTGCAGGGGATGTAGTGTTCTCAGGGAGAATTGCAGGTTAAGGATATTAGGAGGAGAAGTTGCTGATTGTGGTGCTGAAGCTGACAAAGAAGGAGAACTAGGAAAAGAACTGCTTGTAATTTACATATGTTTATTGCATAATCATTCCCTTATTTCTTATCACCATTTAAAAGATATTCAATACATATTGGATGCTAACATATTGTTTTCAGGTAACAGACAATTCAGTGAGATTGTGCTTGAATTTGAGGAGTAATTAATATAGTCTATGATCTCCTTCACTTATAAGGAGAGATGTATATTGTTAGGTAAAAATATAGAGTTTTGTTTGTTGTAAAGGAGTTTGAATGTTCATAGAGAGATACATATGGAAGCTGATTAGCCGAAAGTCTGGACTGTAATGGTTACCATTTTTTACCTCTCCGTTCCGAATGCAGCTTTCAATTTATACTATCTAATAAACAGCAAAATTCCCTTAAATATTTCTCTTTTAAAATAAGCATGATGCTAAACTTTCTTAGAAGGCTTGGAGGGACACCGCAGGAAGAATGAGGTTCCCTGAATTTTCCAGCCTGGGCCACTTGCGACCCAGAAGGCACAATGACCTTGGAATCTCAGTCTGGCTGCCCTCTAATTGTGGAAATCTGAGCTCCACACTGCCTGATTCCCTCTAGAAGCCCTGGCGTGTTCTGCACGCAGCCACCTTGTGCACTTGCATCAAGCCTCTACCAGCATGCATACAGCACCTGTAGTCTTCAGGGTCAGAGAATGAGAAGGTATTCCATCTGCAAACACATGCACTATGGAGGCTTTCTGTCGCATTAGCACCGAGCATCTAACTGTATGTTCACACCACTGTTTGCTAATTGCCAGCTCCCTTACCTGCACTCTAGAAGGTGGCCTATATTTCGCAACTCCAAAGGAACTCTGCTTTCCAAACCAGTGAAATCTTCTACCTTTCGCGTGAAACACAATTCCTCCAATGAGTTTTGAATTCCTCCTAGGTCTCTCCTAACTTGACTTCTATCCCTTGGCCCTCGGATACCACATAATGTTTCCTTATGTCTTATAGTTACTCTCATCATAGTTAATATTTCTTTATATTAAATCTCCCCTATTTAACTTTTTGAGTAGTTTCTATCTCCTTATTGGACAAAAACAGTTAGAGTCTCTCTAACCCTTCAAAGTAAGTATTATTCTCTCCATTTTACCAATGAGAAAAACTGAGGCTCAGAAAACTCATGTTCAGGGTGCTAAGGGAGTCATATCCTAAGCCCACAATTAGTAAATGAAGGGGCTGAGATTTCAAATCTGTTCTGTCTATTCCATGTCTTGTTGCTACCACCCAAAATTTTCAACCTTTGGTCTTCCATCTATGTCTTATGTTCCTTCTATAATGAGCGTCATCTCCTCTTTATAGAGGTTTCTCTCTGAAGTTCTGTTTCCTAAAAATAAGGCATATCCCAAATCTTCCCTTTGTCCACCATCTCCTACCATTGTATTACTATCTTGATG
Source organism: Pteropus vampyrus (assembly GCF_000151845.1). Classification (NCBI taxonomy): domain Eukaryota; kingdom Metazoa; phylum Chordata; class Mammalia; order Chiroptera; family Pteropodidae; genus Pteropus; species Pteropus vampyrus. The sequence continues at coordinate 39,941 of NW_011889546.1, read as the reverse complement.
TAGTCTGGATACATGATCAACTCTTATAATGTTTCTATTATCCTTACCTTTGCCCTTGTGACTTGGGGACCTGGTGCATCCTGCTGATCTTTCTGTATGGCTCCTGCCAGCTCCTAAACCCCCTTCCTTATTACATTCCAAAGCTTGTTCAGCAAATGTCCTATAACCAGCTGTGTAATGTGAAGTCAAATAAAATCCTTCCTCATACAAGTTATAATCATCACAATGCCACTAATACC
>NW_011889546.1:34448-35982 GCF_000151845.1 Pteropus vampyrus | reverse complement strand
ATACATGTAATGTATGCTCAAACTTACTCCCCAGTGTATGTTGGATGGCTGATCTGTTCTCTTTGTCTTACATACATATATATATTTTTGTAATTAGACTCAGAGTGATCAGGGGCCACAACCACTCAGCCACCTTCCTCTGTTTATTTGATTGGGCAGGGTATACAGCAGGTCCTTCATAATTATGGTCAGAATCAGTCTCAAGTATAGATGGAGGAGATAGCTCCTTGGATAATATTATGAGAGCTGTCTGAAGTAGATGTCTTTGATTTGAAATCACGATCAGCAGAGTATTAGTAGCACTCAGAGACATCAAATAGAGTCATCTTGTTTTCAAACACTGTGTAGAACGTTAGGTTGTGACAGATTCTGAGACATGCCAAGGCTCAGTGGGAGACATCTGCCATGAGCACTGGATGGGGAGATTAGTGGAACATGCTGTAGATACTAGTATGGCGTTCCAAACGCTTCCATCAATTTTTCATCATTCCCTCTCTTACCATATGTTCAATTCAACTCAACAAGCATTTACTGACATTATGCTATCACATTATATGCAGGTAAAATGACACATTGTCTGTGCCCTCCAGAGGGCTCATGGTCTACTGAGGAGAAAGAGTCAAAACATATCAGTACACTGTGATACATACTGTATTGGGAGATGTCCAAGGTGCAGAGACAGGAGGGTTGATTAGCTCTGTTTTTGGGAAGGGACATGATGATTTCTCAGGAGAACCCTTGCACTGAGTTCTGAATAATGACTCCAAATTTACCAAATTTACCAAAAAGGCAGTGCATTTCTAACAGGAAATTGTAAGTACAAAGTCACAGAGACTGTTATGGGAATACAAAGAAGCTAGAGACTTCATGGGCAGACTAAGGTAGTACTTCAGGAGGAGGGGATATTGAGACTGGCACCCTGAAGGCCAAATAACTAGGCTGGAACCTAGGGATAGTTCAAGGTCAGAGTAAGCCAGTGTTATCAGTTGACTTGCGTCTCGCAGAAAGATATGTTCATTATAATGATGTGGAACATGTATATATTATAAAATGATTGCCACAATACGGGTAGTTAACACCTGTCCCATTTCAAGAATTACCTTTGTGTTTGTGTGTGTGTGTGTGTGTGTGTGAGTATGTGTGTAGAATATTCAAAATCGCATTCTTAGTAACTTTCAAGTGTACAACACAGTATTGTTAACTATAGTCACCATGTTGTATTTTACATCCCCAGACTTATTCATCTTATAATTGGAAGTTTGTACTCTTTGACCAACATGTCTCCATTTCTCCCACACCCCAACACCGGGAGGGACACCATCATTCTGCTCTCTGTTCTATGAGTCTGGCTTTTTCAATTCCACATATAACTGAGATTACACACCATTTCTCTAACTTATTCCACTTAACATAATACTGTCAAGGTCTGTCATGTGCTCTCACTTTCTCCCATGAGAGAATTCGCCAGCTGAGAAGGGCTGTCTTGGCACTGAGCTGTGCCTCCTTGGGGAAGCAGTGAATCTGCATAGTCAAA
>NW_011889546.1:27108-33363 GCF_000151845.1 Pteropus vampyrus | reverse complement strand
CATCCATCAGCTCTAAATTTGTAGTCCTTTAACCCTTCACCCCATTCTCCCAGTCCTCCAAACTCCCCTCTCCTCTGTCCATCACCAAATTGTCCCCTATATTTGTGAGTCTGTTTTTGATTAGTTTGTTCTTTTTATTTTTTAAATTCCACATACGCGTGAAATCATATAGTATTTATCTTTCTCTGTTTGACTTAAATACCTTCTAGGTTCATCTAGGCAATATCTTAAATATCTTTAAAAAACTTAAAAGTAAGACCTAAAACCATAAAAATTCTAGAAAACATAAGCAGTATACTTTCTGATATTGCTAATAGTAATTTCTTTTTGGATATATCCTCTCAGACAAGGGAAAGAAAAGAAAAATAAACAAATAGAACTACACCAATCTAAAAAGGTTTTGTACAGCAAAGTAAACCATCAACAAAATGAAAAGACAACCGACTAATGGGAGAAGATATTCGCTTATGATACATCTGATAAGCGGTTTATATCTAAAATAGATAAAGAACTCATAAAACCCAACAACAACAAAAACAATCCATTTTAAAAATAGGCAGAAGACCTGAACAGATAGTTCTTCAAAGAAAAAATATAGATGACCGATAGACATGAAATGATGTTCAATGTCATTAATCATCAGAGAAATCCAAATTAAAAGCACAACGAGATATCACCTCACACCTATCAGAAGGCTATCATCAATAGATCAAAGAACAAGCGTTCTTGAGGATACGGAGAAAAGGGAAGTCTCATACACAGTTGGTGAGACTGAAAATTGGTACAGCCACTATGGAAAACAGTCTGGAGGTTTCTCAAACAATTAGAAATGGATATGCCTTTTGACCCAGCAATTGCACTTCTGGGTATTTATCCAATGAAAACCAAAACAATAATTCGTAAAGATCTATGCATCCCTAAATTGTTCATGGCAGCACAAATTACAACAGCAACGATGTGGAAGCCACCTAAATGCCCATCAACAGACGATTGGATAAAGAAGTTATGGTTCATATATACAATGGAATATTACTCACCCATTAAGAAAATGAAATTTTACCATTTGCAAGGACATGGATGGACCTAGAGGTTATGCTGAGTGAAATAAGGCAGACAGAAAGATAAATACCATATGATTTCGCTGATATGAGGAATCTAAAGAACAAAAATAACAAACTAATCAAAAATAGACTCACAAATATAGAGAACAATATGGTGATGGCCAGAGGGGAAAGGAGGTGGGGGGCTGGGAGAAAGGGGTGAAGGATTAAAGAAGTACATTAGGAGTTGATGAATGGTCAAGGGGATGGGGAGCATGGCATAGAAAATGCAGCTAGCATTAATGTAATGGCTAGGTAGACGGCCAGAGCAGAGAAAGAGCAAAGAGAGGAATCATTTTATAAACTATGTAGTTGTCTAACCAATGTATTGTATACTCGAAACTCATAATAAAATAAAATTTTTAAAAAAGAATGTAATGCCTGATGATCTGAGGTGCAGTTGAGGCGGTGATCCTAGCGCTCGGGAACGGCTGCATATACAGATGAAGCTGTGCTCACTCTCCTGACGCTCACCTTCTGCTGTGCAGCCCGGTTCCTCCCAGCCATGGACTGGTACTGGTCTGTGTTCTGGGGGTTGAGGACCCCTGATTTAGCTAATGAATAAATCTAGAACACTGCCCAGCATCCACCTGGCACTGTGCTCATATTGTTGTTTTCCAGTTGTTGGCATATACACTCTATTTTTCGATGGTGATAGTATTATATCTTTGTAGTGTAATAGAGAATGAGAGGTGATCTGGGTTTCTATTTCACAGAACTATTTGTGAGTTTGGGGATTTATAGAGCTTTTGAGGGTGATCCTTCACGAAGTTCAGAGGTTTGCATTTATGCCCCTCAGTCATAAAAATATCCCACTTAGCAAAGGCTCAGCTCTCTCTGTTTGGAGAGGTGAGGTTGCAGATAACAACGTGGAAGTTTAGAAAATATATAAGGTCTTGAGAAGCTTGAGAATTTGTAAGGCCTGTGAGGATCTGACTCCAAGAGTAAAAATCACTATCAGGGCCCCTGCTCTGTGCCCCAGTAGAGCCAGGTTCCTACCAGTGTTACATTCTGATCATAGGGGCACCATGAGAGATGCACATTTTCCTTTTATTTGACTCCTCTGTGACAGTAAGAGAGTATACTGCTTGTCTCTAGATAAAAGGGAGGAGAGCTTCAAATCTTCATTGTCTCATTCTTCAGCCAGGACTAGGAGAAAAGAGCCCGCAAGCAATGCACTATGTGTTGGTAGCTCCTGAAGGGAGGGAAAGCAGATGGTTTTGCAGGAGCTGATGGACAGAGTGAAATAAAACCGTAGAGGTCTTGAAAAAAGATTTGGGGCTGAGAAACAGAAATTTCCATGAAGGTGTCCCTCCCCTCCTCAAATTTAGCTTCACCCCAAGTAGTCCTACATCTCCGAACTGATATTATTCCTAAGTAGGATCCAAATAACCACTGGCCTTCCCTGCAATTGAATGACCATGTTCCTTGAATATGAGGCTAAGCTGGCCACTAGCAGGTCTATTTCTCTTTCTGCAGCTGAAGAAGAATGAACTGTTTTTTCTGGGAGAACCACAGCTCTGTGTTTGAGTTGGTCCTTCTGGGTTTCTCCAGGGATTCAAAAGTTAATGTAATCCTCTTCAACATCTTTCTCTTCCCCTCCCTCTCTATATTTGCAGACAATGGGCTCATTGTCACCTTGCTGCACCTGGACTCCGACCTCCACGCACCCATGTACCTTTTCCTCAGAGTCCTCTACATGCTGGATATGAGTTATGTCACCACCACTGTGCCCAGAATTTGGTGCATCTAGCCTGCCAAAAAGAAACTATCTCCTACATTGGATGTGCGACCCAGATGTACAACTTTCTGGTGTTGTGCATCACTGAGGGCTGGCTGTTCTCTGTCATGGCCTATGATAGGTATTTAACTATCTGCCACGTACTTAAGTCCAAGGTTATCATGAGCCCATGGCTATATGGAGCTATGGTGATCTTTTGTGGGTTGTGGGGTGTCAGCTATTCTCTAGTCTACATTGTCTTCACAATGTGCCTGCCTTACTGTAGCCCCAGTGAGATCAATCACTTCTTCTGTGAGATTCCTGCTGTTCTAAATTTGGCCTGTGCAGACACGTTCCTCAATGACTGAATTGATTTCATTCTGGGATTCATCTTTCTCCTGGTACCCCTTTCCTTCATTCTGACCTCTTATATTTGCATATTTGCCACCATCTTAAGAATCCTTTCAACCCTGGGTCGACTCAAGGCTTTCGCCACCTGTGCCTCCCACATCACCGTGGTAACCATGTTCTGTGAACCTGCCATCTTTATGTACATGAACCCTGGGGCCGATGTCTCCCGAGAGCGGGACAAGAAACTGTCTCTGTTCTACAATGTCATCTCTGCCTTTCTCAACCCCTATAGCATCATCTATAGCGTCAGAAACAAAGATGTGAAGAGGGCTTTCCTCAAGTTAACAGGCTGGGAGAGGGTCTCTGAGTGAGGCCACGGGAGCACAGAAGGCCACAACCAGACCTAAAACTATATGTTCTGTAGTGTTTCCACCCCATTCCCTCCTATAACCTGATGGACAGGTAAAAATTATTGACTCCTATTTGGAGAGATGTGAAGGTGGGTACCTGTCTGGTACTTGTTGATGGCTTCTGCAGCTGGGCTATCCTCAAACATCAAGAGACACAACTGTACACAGAGTGCCAAGAAAGAACTTGTATTTGATTCAAACTATTAGGCCTCTTTCTGATTAATGTTAAGCCTCTTTAGCATCAGAATTGTTGAGTCTTCATTAACTAAGAGCACTCAATAAAAGTGATGGTTCAGACGGAGATGACACAGATTCAATGCAGCCAGATGTCAGTAAAGTGCTGTGAACTCAATAAGGAATTAATGATGATTGTGGTATTGGCGGCATTGTGATGATTATAACTTGTATGGGGAAGGATTTTATTTGACTTCACATTTCATAGCTGGTTGTAGGACATTTGCTGAACAAGCTTTGGAATGTAACAAGGAAGGGGGATTAGGAGAGATGCTGAGGTAATGGGAGAGAGAGCTGGCAGGAGCCATACAGAACGATCAGCAGGATGCACCAGGTCCCCAAGTCACAAGGGCAAAGGTAAGGGTAGTAGAAACATTATAAGAGTTGATCATGTATCCAGACTACATCAAGTTAGTAATACCATGGTAGGAGATGGAGGACAAAGGGAAGATTTGGGATATGCCTTATTTTTAGGAAACATAATTTCAGAGAGTAACCTCTATGAAGAAGAGATTACGCTCATTATGGAAGGAACATAAGACATAGATGGAAGCCCAATGGTTGAAAATTTTGGGTGGTAGCAACAAGAGATGGAATAGATAGAACAGAGTTGAAATCTCGGCCCCTTCATTTACTAATTGTGGGCTTAGGATATGACTCCCAAAGTACCCTGAACATGAGTTTTCTGAGCCTCAGTTTTTCTCTTTGGTAAAATGGAGATAATAATACTTACTTTGAAGGGTTAGAGAGACTGTAACTGTTTTTGTCCAATAAGGAGATAGAAATTACTCAATAAGTTAAACAGGGGAGATTTAATATAAAGAAATATTAACTATGATGAGAGTAACTATAAGACATAAGGAAACACTATGTGGTATCTGAGGGCCAAGGGATAGAAGTCAAGCTAGGACAGACCTGGGAGGGATTCAGAACTCATTGGAGGAATTGTGTTCCACGTGAAAGGCAGATGATTTCACTGGTTTGGCAAAGCCAGAGTTCCTCTGGAGTTGCGCAGTATAGGCCACCTTCTAGAGTGTAGGTAAGGGAGCTGGCAATTAGCAAACAGTGATGTGAACATACAGTTAGATGCTGGGTGCTAATGGGACAGAACGCCTCCATAGTGCATATGTTTGCAGATGGAATAACTTCTCATTCTGTGACCCTGTAGACTACAGGTGCTGTATGCATGCTGGTAGAGGCTTGATGCAAGTGCACAAGGTGGCTGCGAGTAGAACACATCAGGGCTTCTGGAGGGAATCAGGCAGTGTGGAGCTCAGATTTCCATGATGAGAGGGCACCGGACTGAGATTCCAAGGTCATTGTGCCTTCTGGGTTGCAAGCGGCTCTGGCCGGAAAATGCAGGGAACCTCATTCTTCCTGCAGTGTCCCTCCAGGCCTTCTAAGAAAGTTTAACATCATGCTTATTTTAAAAGAGAAATATTTCAGGGAATTTTGCTGTTTATTAGATAGTATAAATTGAAAGCTATATTTGGAACCGTGAGGTAATAAATGGTAACTGTTACAGTCCAGACTTTCGGCTAATCAGCTTCCATATGTGTCCCTCTATGTACATTCAAACTCCTTTACAAGAAACAAAACTCAATATTTTTACCTAACAATATACATCTCTCCTTATAAGTGAAGGAGATCATAGACTATATTAATTACTCCTCAAATTCAACCATAATCTCACTGAATAGTCTGTTACCTGAAAACAATATAATGTTAGCTACCAATACGTATTGAATATCTTTTAAATGGTGATAAGAAATAAGAGAATGATTATGTACAATAAACATATGTAAATTACAAGCATAGAATTCTCCAGTTCTTTCCTTAGTTCTTCTTATTCAACTTTGGCACCATAATCAGTGACTTCTCCAAACATCCTTAACCTGGAATTCTCCCTGAGAACACCACATCCCCTGCAGCTCTCTAAAAGAGTGATTCTTTATTCTCACTCTGGGACTGTGAGTCCCGGACTTTCTCAACCCCAATGACCTTTGCTCCCATCTGCTTCCCAGTCACCTCAAGTCACACGCACAGTGGAATCTGTCATCCCTAAAACTACACCACTCCCATAAGAAGAACCCAAGCATTCTCACCTAACTCAGAGTGAATTTTTTAATAGGGCTCTTCTTATGGGGCCCTTATTATTACTACATGACCTTTCTTCCAGGTCCATGGACAATGGAATCCTCTTTTGACGTGGGGCCTTTGTGCCTGCTGTCCCCTTTCCTGAAATGCCCTTCTCCTGGCTATTTGAACGGGTGATTCCCTCTCATCCTCAGGCATCAGCTAAATCTTCTTCTCTCACAAGGGTCTACCTGTCAGCTCTCGATAAGTAGATTTCCCTCTTCCACTTTTCTCTATCATTTAACTCTGTTTATTTCCTCAGAATTTTGCAGCTTGGTTTTTCAATAATTAAACTTAATTTCTA
>NW_011889546.1:20858-24808 GCF_000151845.1 Pteropus vampyrus | reverse complement strand
AGAGGAAGAAGTACATGGGAGTATGAAGATGCATGTTCAGGTAGATCAGGGTGAAAATGAGCCCATTGCCCAGGACTGAGCTCAGGTAGAGGAGAAGGAAGGCAATGAAGAGGATTCTGTTGGACAAGGGGTCACTGGAGAAGCCAAGCAGGATAAATTCAGAAACCCAGCTTTGGTTCTGCCTTGGAGACATCCACATGGTGGGGCCTGTAAGAGAATCATTCTCATTTAAGTACCATGTAAAGTACAGTCGTCTAGCAAGAATGTCGGCCCTGGAGGCAGATAGGCTAGGATTTTAATTCTGACCCTACTAGTCATTTGCTGTCTTGAACAAGTTACTTAACCTCTCTGAGCCTCAGTCTCCTCATCTGTAAAATGTGACTAATAATACTCATCTCTCATGGTTTTCATAAAGAGTAGACTCAATTTATATGAAGCATCTAACACAATGGCTTAAAACAATAACGTTAAACTGATCATATACAATCTCCCCAGTCTTTATCCACATGGCTCAGTGGACGAACTGGTCACTCAAGTATTTAGCAACCATCAATTTACACCATATCTGTTCTAGTCCCCAAACCTTTAGAGATGAAGTTCCCATCTGCCTTAGAGACCATGTGTCTGAATGTGCTGCAAGCCTCTCCTCATCCTATGAACTTTAGTCTTGTCAATTCACAATGTGAGGCTTTGGCAATAGAGGGTGCTAGCCGGGCACTGTGTAGTGATAGCAGCAGGAAGTTACTTCAAACAGAAAACAGGTATGTCAAATAGAAAATAAGTGGAAAGATGGTAAATATGAACTTTAGTATGTAGATAATTACTATAAATGCAAATTGCTAAATATTTTAATAAATGGCACATTTTCAAACTGCTTAAAAAAAACCCTACATATTGTATGCAAGAAACATACCTTAATCATTTTGCAACATAAAAATATATCGCCTTAAACTTACACAATTTTATACCTGTTATGTCTCCAGTAAAGCTTGGAAGAAAAAGAAACATACCTTAATATACAGACAAAGACACACTAGTATGGAAGAATGGAAGAAAATATACCACTCAACAGGAAACATGTTGTAGCTTCATAAAACATTTTTCAAAATTAAGTGTATGCTGCATTATACATGTAAGCCCCCAAAAATCTAAAGTATAAAAATAATTTAGCATATATTCTCAGATTATCATAAAACTGGCTAGAAATCAATTTCTAAATGTATATCCTAAGGAAGTACCCAACCTCTTTTAAATTAACATATACTGCTAAATAATGTATTGGACCCAAAAAAACTCAAATGAAAATTAGCATATAGTGAACTAAATGATGGTGGAAATAAAATTTTATCAGTGATTATTGGGGAATTTATTTCATTCCTTCATGATTTAAATGTGTGTATTAGAATAGAAGATAGGCTAAAAATTAATTAGCTAACCTTCCATCTCAAGAAGCTACAAATCAAATCCAAAAAGAACTTGTAGGAATGAAATAGTAAAGAGCAGAAAACAAGTAAATGATAATCCAACTTACAATGGAGAAAAATCAACAAAGCCAAAAATTCATTCTTTGAAGTAATTAATATATAAGTCCTTAGAATGATTGGTAAAGAAAAAGAAATAAAGCACAAATTACCAACATCAGGAATGAAAGAAGAACATTACTACAGATCCTATAGTCATTTAAAAGAAAATTTTAAAAATTACAAACACTTTCATACCAACTCACATGACAATTAATGAAATGAACAAATGTCTTAAAAAACACAAACTACCAAAACTGACACAAGAAAAAACAAAAGTCGAAAGAGTGCACTGTCTTTCAAAAAAAAAAAAATAAATCTATTATTTAAAACTTTCCTAGAAAGAAAACTCCAGGCCTACATAGCTTTACTGGTGGATTCTTTCCACATTTAAGAGAAGAATAATAGCAACCATAACAAACTCTTCCAAGGCATAAAAAGAGTTAAATTTTCCCCAAATCATTTTATGAGACCTGCATGAACTAAATATCAAAAAATAACAAAGACATTACAAGCAGGAAAACTTAGAAACAAACCCCTCTCACGAGCATTGTGGCAAACTCCTGAACAGTATATTAGCCAATTGAATTCAGCAACATTAAAAGGAAAATATATCAACAATCGAACTGTGTTTAGTACAAGAATTCAAGTCTGATTTGGCATTTGATAAACTAACGATGTAACTCATCTTGTTAATGGAAGGAGGGAGGAAAAAATATATAATCAATAGATACAGAAAAAGCATTTGGTAAATGTCTACAGTCAGTTAAGACTAGAAATGAACCCCTTCACAAACTAGGAATAGAAGGGTTCCTTCTTAATGTGATAAATATTATCTCCAATAAAAGAAGTAACCCACAGCAAATGTCATACTGAATGGTGAAGTATTGATAACTTACTCCTTAACATTAGAAGTGAAACAAAATGTTCACCATAACCATTTCCAATAACTGTTGTAGTGGTGGTCCTAGCTAGTGAAATAAGTCAAGGAAAAGAAATGAAAGACCAAAGGATTGGAAAGGAAGAAATAATTGTCATTTTCTGCAGACCACATAATTGCATAGGTAGAAAATCTAAAAGAACTCAAAGACAAACTGAAATTAACATGCAAACATACAAAAATCCAATGGATTTATCTATACTAGCAACCAGAAAATAATTTGTAAGAAGATTTTTAAAAACCAAATATGTAGTAATAGATCTAATGAAATGTGTGCAGGAAAACATGATTTAGAGAAATTAGAAAGACCTAAGTAAATAGCAGAATATGCCATGTTCATAGGTTGGACAATTCAACATTATAAAGATGGAAATTTGATTTAAGGTTCAAAGCAATCCCAATCAAAACCCCAATAGTCTTTTCTTTCCTACACAAATTGACGACCTGGTTATAAACTTTATATGGAAAACTGCAAGAATCTTGAAGAAAAAATACAAAGCTTACCAGAAATTAAGACTTACTATAAAGCCATAATATGTAGTGAGCATGAAAGTGGCAGAAAAACAAACAAATAGATCGATCAAGCAGAATAAAGTCCAGAACCGACCCATGAATGTACAGCCATCAGATTTATGACAGAGTTGATCCTGTAATGCAAACAGGAAAGGATGGTTTTTTAAATAAATTCTGCTGTATTATATGGACATTCACACTGAAACAAACTTCGAATCCTACCTCACATGGTACACAAACAGCAATTTCAGATGTGTTGTAGACTTAAATGCTAAAGGTGAAACAATACATTTTGGACAAAAACACAGAAAAATATGTACATCACCTAGCAGTGCACTGAGATTTCTGAAACCAGACACAAAAAGAACAAATCATAGAGAAAAAACTTGAAACATGTTACAATAAAATGACGAATTTAAATGTTTATATTTATAATAAAAACTCCTATGCATTAACAACAAAAGGATAGTCAAGAGTAAGACTACATAAAGAGCCATTACTCAAGTGAAACGGTGATCGACATCATTAGTCATCCAGGAATTGCAAACTAAGACCTTAATGTAACATCATTACGCACCCACCAGAAGAGTTAAATGGGAAAAAAAAACCATACCTAATGTTGGCTAGAGTAACCAGAACTTCCTTATACTGCTGATGGAAGAGTAAATTTGTACATTCCCTCTGGAAAATGTTTCGTGGTATCTCCTAAAAATGAACATATGCATACCATATTACCCAGCAATTTTCTTCCTAAACTAATCCCCACATAGTTATATATACATACATATGTTCAAGAAAAGACATGCACAAAAATGTTCAAAACACTAGTCAAAATAGCCTCAAATGAGGAAATACACAAGTTTCGATCAACAGCATAATGGATAAAAACATTGTGGTAGGTTCATATGGAGGTTACCTTTGGTGAGAGTAGAGACTCAAAGGACATTTCAAGCCATTCTCAGTCTTCACTAAGTCTG
>NW_011889546.1:20398-20808 GCF_000151845.1 Pteropus vampyrus | reverse complement strand
TAAAAACATTGTGGTAGGTTCATATGGAGGTTACCTTTGGTGAGAGTAGAGACTCAAAGGACATTTCAAGCCATTCTCAGTCTTCACTAAGTCTGCCCCACCAGCCTCACCTGACCAATTGACCACACACATATCCCTCAGAGCCACCCCTTCATTTGCCCATCCTTCATTTGCCCTGGATCGGAAGCCCATCATTTCTCATCTGCATTCATACATCAATACCTCCCTGGCCTCTGGTCTCTTCTCTCAATTCTTTATCCATAGGAACTACCTTAAGTGGTTGTTCAAAATACAATGCTGCTTCTGTCTGTTCCTTGCTTAAAACCCTTTAAGAGTTCCCAATGCCTCATCACTCTAGACAGATACACAGAGCCCTTTCTAAATGATCTGCCCCCTGCAGACTTCTTCAG
>NW_011889546.1:18633-19657 GCF_000151845.1 Pteropus vampyrus | reverse complement strand
CATCACTTGGATGTAAAAAGCTGTGGGATCGCACTGGAAGCAGAGGAAATTAATCGAAGGAGATGTGGAAATTATCATTCTGGACCTCAGTAAATCTTTATAACAGCCTCCCTCTGAGTCGAATTTGATTTCCATGAGATGGGGGACATTATTTATTTTTAAAAAAGGGTCTTCTAAGACACTGTCTATCAAGCATTCTCTGTCTTAATTTACACTATCTCAGGTCTCTAGAGAACCTAGGCAGTGGGTCCTGATCATAGTAAGCCCTGTCATTGTTAAAGGCTTGTCCCAGGATAACCATGACTGTCCTTTCATGGAGATCCTTAAACTCAGGGAATCCTATTATTCTCTTCTGTTTTTAGAGCCTAGAACATCGCTTGACACAGAAGAACCATCAACAAATATTAATTATATAAATAAATGAAAAAAATAAGAAGGTCTATAAAGAAAGAAAGAATAGGAGAGGATAGAACTATGAAGGAGCAAGGAAAGAACCCTGGGGGATGAGGGTAGGAGGATGGAGGGATACTGGGGTATAGATGCAGATATGACCCAGATGACCTGGCCACTTCTAACCTCTAGCCTCCACAGATGCCTGGATCCTGTGCATAGCCCCAAGCCCAGCAACCTTCGCACCCCTTGGGTATCTGCAGAAATAAGTCACGGAGAGGCTGTCACTTGCTCTTATGGGAAAGAGACTGAACAGGAAGCCCCGTGGGCAAGTGAGTCTAGGGAGTCGGTATTCCAGGCAACCTAGTCTTCAGAAAAATCCTATGTTTCTGAGAGGTTGGAGGCAGAAGCGTCTGCCTTCTTTGCATTGTGCAGCTGTCTGTACTCGGCCAGGCCAGCCCTGGCTCCTGAAGGCCTTGCTTCTCAGGTCCTGGAGCCCGGATAGATGGAGCCTCAGCCATGCCAAGCTCCTCCCAGTGGGCCAAGCTGCTGATGCCTTATGGTCCTGCCTCCTCATCAGACTATCCTAGGAGAGCTAGGGAAGGGCCATCCCTCTGCCTCCTGACACCATCCC
>NW_011889546.1:14379-16483 GCF_000151845.1 Pteropus vampyrus | reverse complement strand
TTAGAGGTAATTCTAATGGCATCTACTTGACCTTTCCTACCATGACAGTCCTCGCTTCATAGGTCAGGAGTCCAATGTGGGGATTCTTCAGTTCCCGAACTGTGCATTCCAGAACTAGGGAAATAGCCACAGGAAGGGCGCAAAGAACTACTTGCACCAACTGTGAGCCAGATCTGAGCTAAAACCCCATCGATCACCTAACCTTCCCAAGCCCGCATTCTAACTGGTAGACCAAGCGACATTTTGGGTGTTTGGGAATTAGTGTCAGTTCAAAGCCAGTGTCTAGTAATGCCTGAAAAGTCTGATTGTGTCCTTGTCCTTAGGGCACAGTCATTCTAGTAGAATTCCCACATCCACTACTTCCTTGCTGACACAATCTTAATTCCGTTCAAGTTCACTCTCAGCATAGGCATGTGCTCAGGAAAGTGACCTCCATCTTCACCGCAGTGTGAATCCTGATTGGTCTAAGGCTAGTGGTGGTATTCCTTTTGCCACCAGTTGGTTTTGTCAGTATGTGACCTGATTTTGAACAAGCAGACTTGTGGAAAGGCTGCTGGGGGCCTCTGCAAAAGGTTCCCCTCACTTATAAACAGAGACACATGAGTGGGAAAAAAATTGACGTAGATGATAGAGGCTCTGTTCATCTTGCTGGTGACCAAATCAAAGTTGGTGGCAACATGGCTGAGTGAGAGACGTCCCAAGATCTTTCCTAGAAACAACAATAAGCTGACATCTAAAATGCAACAAATCAATCAACCTGCACAGCTGCACATCTGAGCGTGGGATCTGCGCATAAGAGCCACCACAAGTCAGAACCCTGGGTGTCGGGTGGTGGACTGGAGAAATGAAGCAGCTGCCTCTCACAGCCGGAGCTCCCTACAGGAGGAGGGGGAGGGATGAAGGCACGGGAACTACCCTGAACAGCCCTGCCTGGGACTGCTGTGAGCAACCGGTGCTGGGCGGAAGAGCCCGGTCATCAGGGCAGAAGACAGAGAAGCAGGATGGGAACACAGAGAAATAACAGATGATCTTTACCGGTCCTGGCTGCAAAAGCAAGGCTGAGCCGCAGCCCCCATATCCTATGAGACTGATCATTGCGGAGCCCCAGGGGAATCTGAGCAAACACTGCCCATATTGTCTCTGACACTGACAGGGACTGAAACGGAGGATAGTGAGCGTGATTAAATGTTTGCAAGAAAATTTTTTAAAAAGGTATTTTAAGGCTTTATATAAAGCAGAGATCTAAGAGGCTTAGATCTCACATACTAGAAACTGAAAGAAAAGCTCCTTCTTTGCAACAGGCTCAAGAGAGACCTTTATGTAATAAACCTTCTTTCTGGAAAAACAGTAGCATACACTTCCATTAATGCCCAGGAGGAGAACTAGTCCATTAAACACCATGAACAACCAAGGTGACAAGTCATCTCAGAAAGAAAGAGAAAAATCTCCAGAAAATAAGCTTACAGACATAGAAATATGCAACTTAAATGACAGAGACTCCAGGATGGTACTGTTATGGCACGAATGATTCTAAGACCCACAGAGCCAATTGAGATTAATTATGAGCCTTTATTAGCTGAGGCAATTGAGATTAATTATGAGCCTTTATTAGCCTGCCAGGGACTGACTCTCTACAATGCAGAGTTAGAGGAGATCAGCCCCGGGGTTTGACAGTGAGGCAGTTACAAAGCTTAGAACAGGCAAGCAGATTACAGAAGCAGAAGTTGGCCATTAGCACAATACATCACCTAGTGCCACACGCTGGTTAACAAGTGGATTACAGAAGCAGACATTGGCCATCTTCATATCGTATACTATACACCTCCTAAACCACACCCAAGCAAGTAGGACAACTTCTGGTATCTAAAGATATTTCTTCCCTGTAGCTGACTTAGCTAGTTCGCTCACTTGAAAATTTTCCACCATTAACAGTACTTCTGAAAAAACTCAATGAGTTCCAAAACAAGTCATATCAACAATTTCAGGAATTAAAAAAACAACTAGATGAGCAGAGTAAGGAGATTGAAACCCTCAAAAAGAACACAATAGATCTTCTGGAGATGAAAAAAAAATACATTGTAAGAGCTGAAAAATGAAATAGCAA
>NW_011889546.1:8335-9274 GCF_000151845.1 Pteropus vampyrus | reverse complement strand
ATGCCTTGTGGAGGTGAAAGGAAATCAAGATTCCTGAGCACTAAATTCTGACATATACCCCTGAAGGAGAATAGGGAACAATGCATTACTGGCCTTGACAGGTGAACATAAACTATTTCTGGGGGTCTTCGCTAAGAAATATTAAGAAAAAAGTATTTTCCAGGTCAATGGCTACGTACCAGTTGCCAGAGAATGTGTCCATTTGCTTAAGCATTAAAACCACATCTGGAAATGCAGTTGCAATTGGAGTCACCACCTTGTTAAGCTTACAATAATCTGCTGTCATTCTCCCAAATCCATCTGTTTTCTGCATAGACATAATAGGTGAGTTAAATCGAGATGTGGTAAAATCATCACCCCTGCATCCTTCCAGTGGCACTAATCTTCAGTCCTTCCAGGAATGTGGTATTGCTTTTGGTTTACTATGTTTATAATTAGAGGTAATTCTAATGGCATCTACTTGACCTTTCCTACCATGACAGTCCTCGCTTCATAGGTCAGGAGTCCAATGTGGGGATTCTTCAGTTCCAGAACTGTGCATTCCAGAACTAGGGAAATAGCCACAGGAAGGGCGCAAAGAACTACTTGCACTAACTGTGAGCCAGATCTGAGCTAAAACCCCATCGATCACCTAACCTTCCCAAGCCCGCATTCTAACTGGTAGACCAAGTGACATTTTGGGTGTTTGGGAATTAGTGTCAGTTCAAAGCCAGTGTCTAGTAATGCCTGAAAAGTCTGATTGTGTCCTTGTCCTTAGGGCACAGTCATTCTAGTAGAACTCCCACATCCACTACTTCCTTGCTGACACAATCCTAATTCTGTTCACGTTCACTCTCAGCATAGGCATGTGCTCAGGAAAGTAACCTCCTATGTCACCGCAGTGTGAATCCTGATTGGTCTAAGGCTAGTGGTGGTATTCCTCTTGCCACCAGTTGGTTT
>NW_011889546.1:2469-6020 GCF_000151845.1 Pteropus vampyrus | reverse complement strand
CTGAATATAAGACCTGAAACAATAAAATGCATAGAAGAAAACGTAGGAACTAAACTCAAGGACCTTGGGCTTAAAGAGGATTTTATGAATTTGACCTCAAAGGCAAGGAAAGTAAGAGCAAAAATAAATAAATGGGATTACATCTAACTAAAAAGCTTCTGCATAGCAAAAGAAATCATCAACAAGGTAAAGAGAGAACCATCTGACTGGGAAAATATATTTGCAAGCAATGCCTCCAATAAGGGCCTAATATCCAAAATATACAAAGAAATTATTCAACTCAATAACAACAATCCCTCTACTGGGCATTTACCCCAAAGACTTGTAAATTCATATTCCAAAAGATATTTGCACACTCATGTTCATAGCAGCATTATTCACAATGGCAGGACGGTACGAGGACATGAGGCTGCCCGGTCCTGAGCTGCTGAGTGGGACCGAGGCTGCGGAAGTGGCAGAAGCAGCAGCGGCTGCGGTAGACGCCCCTTAATAGATGCTCCACAAATATTTGTTGAGTGAATAAATATGGGATACTATTTTATGATCATAGGAACAGGAAAGAATTTCTTTAAAAATTCATAGACTTGACTACATTAAATAAGTGGTTATGCATGAAAAAGGACACTATAAATAAAGTTGAAAGTCAAACTTCAATCTGGGAGAAGATAATTGCAATGTGTATAATGAAAAATTAATACCCAAAGTACATAAAGAACTTCTACAAATCACTAAGTAAAGACAAAATCTAACAGAAATGCAAGCAGAGGATATGAACAGGCAAGTCACAGAACAAAAAAACCCAAATAACCAATAAGTATATGAAAAGATGCTCAGCTTCACGAATAATCAAGGAAATAAATACAAAATAAAATAATAAAGAAATACTATTTTATTCCTGAGATTAACAAAAATTAACAGACGAATGAAAATGAAAATACAGCATACCCAAATTTATGATTTTGTTAAGTGTTTTGATCATAAATGGATGCCATATTTTGTCAAAGGCTTTTTCTGCATCTATTGATATGATCATGATTCTTATTTTTTAATCTGTTTATGTGTCGTATCACACTAATCAACTTGCTTATGTTGAACCATCCCTGTGTCTCTGGGATGAAGCCCACTTGGTCGTGGTGTATAATCTTTTCGATATGTTGCCGTATTTGGTTCTTTAGTATCTTATTTAGGATTTTTGCATCTGTGTTCATGAGAGATATTGCTCTCTAGTTTTCTTTTTCGTGTGTTATCCTTACCAGGTTTTGGTATCAGACTAATATTGGCCTCATAAAATGAGTCGGGAAGTATTGCCTCCGCTTTGATTTTTTGGAAGAATTTGAAAATAATAGGTATTACATTTTCTTTGAATGTTTGATGGAATTTACAGGTGAAACCATTTAGTCCTGGACTTTTACTTTTTGGTAGGTTTTTGATGATAGTTTCAATTTCCATACTGCTGATCGATCTGTTTAGATTTTCCAGTTCTTCTTGATTCGGTCTAGGAAGGTTGTATTTTTCTAAGTATTGGTACATTTCTTCTAGGTTATTAAATTTGGTGTTATATACTTTTTCATAGTATTCTTGTATGATATTTTGTATTTCTGCGACATCAGTCATAATTTCGCCTCTTTCATCCATGACTATGTTTATTTGTGTCTTTCTCTTTGTTCTTTCATGAATCTAGCCAGGGATTTGTCAATTTTATTAACCTTCTGAAAGAACCAGCTCTTTGTTGCATTTGTTTTTTTCCATCTTTTTTATTTGTTTCTTTTCAATTTCAATTATTTCTGCTCTAATTTTGATTCTTTCTTTCCTTCTGCTGATGTTAGGCTTCATTTCTTCTTTCTTTTCTAGTTTTTTAAGATGAAGTGTTAGGTTGTTTATTTGGGCTCATTGTTGTTTTTGGAGGTAGGTTTGTAATGATATGAACTTTCCTCTTATGACTGCTTTTGCCATGTCCCAAAGGCTTTGATATGTTGTACAGTCATTATCATTCGTTTCTATGCATCTCTTGATCTCTCTTTTTATTTCTTCTGTTACCCAGTTATTCTTCAGTAGCATGTTGTTTAATCTTCATGTATTTATGGTTCTTCCTGATTTCTTTTTGCACTTGATCTCTAGTTTCAAAGCATTATGATCAGAGAATATGGTCGGTATGACCCCTACTATGATAGTGTTTTGGTCTGTTTCTTCCTTTAGTTCTGTTACTAATTACTTTATATATTTCAGGGGTCCCTGATTGGGAGCATAGATATTAATAAGTGTTATGTCTTCTTCTACTGTTGTTTCTCTGTGTTCCCATCCTGCTTCTCTGTCTTCTGCCCTGATGACTGCGCTCTTCCGCCCAGCACGGGTTGCTCACAGCAGTCCCAGGCAGGGCTGCTCAGGGAAGTTCCCGTGCCTTCATCGCCACCCCCGGCTTCCTCCTGTGGGGAGCTCCGGCTGTGAGAGACAGCTGCTTCATTTCTCCAGTCCACCACCCGACACCCAGGGTTCTGACTTGTGGTGGCTCTTATGCGCAGATCCCACGCTCAGATGTGCAGCTGTGCAGGTTGATTGATTTGTTGCATTTTAGATGTCAGCTTATTGTTGTTTCTAGGAAAGATCTTGGGATGTCTCTCACTCTGCCATGTTTCCACTAACTTTGATTTGGTCACCAGTAGGATGAACAGAGCCTCTATCATCTACGCCAATTTTTTCCCACTCACGTGTCTCTGTTTATAAGTGAGGGGAACCTTTTGCAGAGGCCCCCAGTAGCCTTTTCACAAGTCTGCTTGTTCAAAATCAGGTCACATACTGTCGAAACCAACTGGTGGCAAGAGGAATACCACCACTAGCCTTAGACCAATCAGGATTCACACTGCGGTGACATAGGAGGTTACTTTCCTGAGCACATGCCTGTGCTGAGAGTGAACTTGAACAGAATTAGGATTGTGTCAGCAAGGAAGTAGTGGATGTGGGGATTCTACTAAGGAAAAGGACAGAACCAGACTTTTCAGGCATTACTGGACACTGGCTTTGAACTGACACTAATTCCCAAACACCCAAAATGTCACTTAGTCTAACAGTTAGAATGCGGGCTTGTGAAGGTTAGGTGATCGATGGAGTTTTAGCTCAGATCTGACTCACAGTTGGTGCAAGTAGTTCCTTGCGCCCCTCCTGTGGTTATTTCCCTAGTTCTGGAATGCGTAATTGGAATAGATGCATTCGGGAACTGAAAGAATCCCCACATTGGATCCTGACCTGTGAAGTGAGGGCTGTCATGGTAGTAAAGGTCAAGTAGATGTCTTTAGAACTACCTCTAACTATAAACATAGTAAACCAAAAGCAATACCACATTCCTGGAGAGACTGAAGATTAGTGCCACTGGAAGGATGCACAGGTGATGGTTTTGCCACATCTCTATTTAACTTACCTATTATGTCTATGCAGAAAACAAATGGATTTTGGAGAATGACAGGAGATTATTGGAAGCTTAACAAGGTGGTGACTCCAATTGCAACTGCATTTCCAGATGTGGTTTTAATGCTTAAGCAAATGGACACATTCTCTGG
>NW_011889546.1:0-829 GCF_000151845.1 Pteropus vampyrus | reverse complement strand
TAAGAGCAAGTGACAGCCTCTCCGTGACTTATTTCTGCGGATAACCGAGTGGTGCGATGGTTGCTGGGCTTGGGGCTGTGCACAGGATCCAGGCATCTGTGGAAGCTAGAGGTCAGAAGTGGCCATGTCATCCGGGTCTTATCTGCATCTACACTCCAGAATCCCTCCATCTCCCTTCCCTCATTCCCTAGTATTCTCTTCTTACTACTTTGTAGCTCTATCCCCTCCCATTCCTTCTTTCTTCCTAGACCTCTTTCTTTTTTATTCATTTATTTATTTAATGAATATTTGTTAATGGTTCCTATGTGTCGAGCCATGTTCTAGACTTCAGACACAGAGAAATGAATAAAATAATTCCCTGAGTTTAAGGATCTCCATGAAAGGACAGTCATGGTTATCCTGGGACAAGCCTTTAACAATGACAGTGTTTACTATGATCAGGACCCACTGCCTATGTTCTCTAGAGACCTGAGATAGTGTAAATTAAGACAGAGAATGCTTGATAGACAGTGTCTTAGAAGACCCTTTTAAAAAAATAAATGATGTCCCCCATCTCATAGAAATCAAATTAAACTCTGAGGGAGGCTGTTATAAAGACTTACTGAGCTCCAGAATGATAATTTCCAAGTCTCCTTCCATTAATTTCCTCTGCTTCCAGCACAATCCCACAGCTTTTTACATCCAAGTGATGGGAGCAGATGGAGGAAAACTTATCATGAGAAATAATTTGTGGCTACTACATAAGCCTTTTCTTCTAGGAAGATTCTGATCATGTCTTGTCCAGTAGTCATACCTCCTAGACTATGGTATTATAATATTTCATGCAGAT
>NW_011889545.1:141620-154820 GCF_000151845.1 Pteropus vampyrus | reverse complement strand
CCTGCCTAAAAGAAATCAGGCAGTAGGTTGTTGGTATCTTCCCATCCCAACAGGCAGTCGTTTATAGAAACCAAGTTCCACGTTCCAGATTCCCACGACGTGCTGCCTTGGAACTCTGCAGGATGTCATGGGGGGTGGCTCGTGTTTGTGGATCCCAGTGTCTACCGTGTGCTGGCTTCTATACTTGTTTTCTTGCTATACTTCTGTCTGAAGAGCAATGGCCATCTCTCGAATTACTGGGAAGTGTCTTAAGTTTTGAAGACCAAAAATTTTCTTACCAACTGCAGAGTCTAAAAAACATACATCACTTCTAAAATTTTCTTAAATGTTTTCTGTTCAAGAATACATATTACGTCTCAGTCACAACATTAAGACACTTAGGAATGAGAAGGACATGGCTTATGTGCCCCCGCTCCCCCCACCACACGCACATACACACATGCACAACTTGGCCAACTCCACCTGGAGTGGATCTTCCATTAGCTGAGAGGAGGGAGCTCCCTGGCCCCTCAGCTGAAGAGCTGCTCCCGCCCCAGGCAGGGTGAGACAATGGTCTTTCTCACTCCCTCACAGCCGGGCGAGACCGGCTGAGTTTTCGATGGATGTGGACAAGGCGTGCGGGGGCTCTCCGAGCAGTCCCCACTCTGAATACAGAGGCTCTCTCCCAGGCCCAGCACACCGGCTCCTGCGGTGGGTGGAGAGCCCGGAGTGAAGCGGTAGAGCCCGGCACCTAGCAGCTCCGCCTCTGCCCCAGCTCCAGGGAGTTTTGTGCCGAGGAGAGGCAGGGCAGGAGGGGAGGGTGCGGTGAAGGTCTCAAGCAGCGCGGGGAGATTTGGACTCACAGCGCATCTCGGTGCTTCTGCCAGACGGAAGTTTCGGGTGATCGGCAAAGCCGAAAAAAAAAAAACAAACCCAAAAAGCAAACAAAATAACATCTACAGCGGATCCACGTGCAGGCGAACGTCTCTTCTAGTCAGAACGGACACTGCCCCGGCCATCGGCCTGCCCCCACGTAGCCGTGATGCGGTGTCACCGGTCAGGTATCGGTGCTGATCCGATGTGCCGACAGACTGGCGAGACACATGTAGCGTTCTCGCTCAGCAAGGCCGGTGTATGGTCATTGCAACCTGCCACCAACTGAGCCCGCTACACGATGGGAGGCGTGCAGTAATTGGTCGGTGTCCATTTGGTGACCTCGAGGTTAGGACATGGGGAACGAACTGTCCTGTCATCCAAGTGAAAGCCTCACACTCCATCTGAGGAGCAATCTGCAAAAGACATCCGTAGACTGTGACCAGAGGGACAGCCGATCAGAAAGCATGGCTTTATTTAGGTCATCGGGCCAAAAAGATTAGCCGCAGTCTAGGAAGTAGTATAAACAACCGGGGACGTACCCGGTGCTTCTGCCCCCGGGAGGACTTCTGGGAGAGGGAAGGCCTTTCCGGGGCAGGCTGGGGGCGCTGCAGCCGTCTGTTTTTGGGTAGCCCGTACATTTTACTTTCTCGTGCACCTTCCTGTGCCTTCGCTTGTGGCCTGGTTCTGTTTCCTTAACTCTGATGCACTGTCTTCCCTAGACCTCAGGTTCCAAACGAATTCTCTGTGTCTAAGATGTCGCCTGAGGACGTGGCCCAGATGCCTCTTGAGGAGCGCTGGGGTGCGAGCCTGGCTTCACGGCATGGCGCATCGGTCCGTACCCAGTCCACGAGGGACAGCTCGGGTCACGTGGTCACTCAGAAGGCAATGCTCGGAGCGCTTAACTGAACACCTGACAGCAGCTTTTGGCTCGCTACTTTGCCTGACCACGGCCCACTGTGCATGCTCTCACACCTCTCTCACCATGCCCCTAGACACGGTGACATTTCTGGGTGTCCCTGAGTTAGATGAGTGACAGCAGACCAGTCTTGATTGTCTATGGACTTTCTCTCTTACACTCTAGTTGTTTTTACCAGGGAAATTAGCAACTATGCTAAATGGAACACATGAAGGTACCCGGGGTGCAGAAAGTAGACGGTCGACGTCATGGCTGCCTATGTATTCCGCTATGTATTCCGCTTGCTAACTTCTTGGGGTCTTTGTGCAGCACCAGACATGGGTGCTGCTGCTTCCTTCAGAGTGACCACTTCCCTGTGCTGTGAGCGAGGAAATTCGAACTGTACTTTTTGCAGACATTGCCTCTCTGCATGTCAGGGACTTAGACATTAGAAACCGACACCATATCGGACCTGCACATTTTCAACCACATATGTCACTGCCGAATCAATGCCCACACAGGCAGGTTGGGGTAGGTTCTCATCGGGGACTCGCTGAGCCCATCGGAAGTCCATGGACATAGTACGGGCTTCTGCAGGTTAGGTGATTGATCAGACCTCCTGCCGGGCCGTGCTTTTCCCACATCCGTTTGGGGCGCATGCTCAGACTCGGGGATCAGCAGGGCCCGAAATCAGGAACGGTGTGGGTGTACGTTCGATTCACATGGCGCCACCGAGCGTGCTCAGACCACCTCCCTCCGGGGGAGCCCTCTCTGAAGCACCAGCGAAAGCTGTTTCTGCTGGGCACAGTCGGCAGGATCCGGAACCCCTACTGTTACACACCCATCACCGGACTAGGAACATACGGGCAGTCTCATTTCTTCCCAATGTCCACAGATTCCAAATACCCCTAAACTGTCGGTCAAACTCCTGGAGTCTCGAATTTACAACTGAGTTCCCTGGAAGAAAGTGACCGGCCAGCCATCTTCCCCGATGCCATTCCACTCCTATCACGCCCCGGAATGTGATTACTACTTCCCCAGGACAAGTAAAGTAGGTTGTCTAAGCAGTCTCTGCCTCCAGCTCCCTAAAGTCCATGGGGTGAGCAGTTCAGAAGGCAGCACAGACAAATCATCTCTGCAGAGCAGACAGAAGGTGGTAGAGAGAGCGAGACAGAGCGAGCCGGAATTCACGAGCATGAAGAACCGACAGGGATTTCACTTAGCCGTGTCACCGAGGTCCTACAGGTCAGTGTGTCCTACAGAGCCCAGGCACACACACTTGGCTGAAAGCCAGCAAAGCAGAAGGCAGGTGCTAGCAGACAGTGGGGCCTCGCGGCCCCCAGCACCGCCTCCCAGCAGTGCGGCGACAGGGTGGATCAGTGACATGTGTGAGAGAATTCCTAATCGGCCCGAGTGATCTGGACACTTCCCTCAGGTCATGTCTTACTGTTTGGTCGGTCTATAGAGGAGACCGACCAAACAGTGACTCTGACTCTGTACAAAAACATAAGACATGTAGATGCAGCTCATCAGCTGCAAGAACCCGACCTTCTCCGACCTTCATGGTTTTCATAGCAAGTTTACAAACCCAAGGCACAAGATGCCCTTGCCGCCTCTGAGGACATGCTCGCAGACGTACTTGTAGGCATGACATGGCCTGGATAGGGTCAGAGGCTTTGCTAAGATTGGGATCCATGCAGCCGCGAGGAAAAAGAGGCTGCACCAGGCTGGTACCCTGACTCTGTGACTCTGTGACTGTCCTGTCCGTCAGTCAAACTCCCGTAAGAAACTGCCAAAGCTGGCAGTGATTCAACCTGCTGGCAACTTCCCAACTTGGAAAACATGGGTCAAGGCACTGTGCTCAGAAATGGTATTTTGAAGAACATTCTCCAGAGGTGGGAAGAAGTAGGTAAAGGAGCTGTCTCTAACCTCAAGGTCACCAATGCAAATTGGTGGTAAAGAAAAGGAAACACACAAGGGAAAACTGGGTGATCGGTATGGAGGGACAGTCTGGGGCCAAGCGTAATCGGGCGTGCTGCGTGGGCTTGAGGAAGAGTGACACACTTCAGGAGAAAGAAAAGCACCGAGGCCGTGAGCCGTTCAATACGAACATGCGCGGTACCTTTGGGGGGTTCATCGAGATTGGCCGGACGACTCTGACTACATGTCCAAAATCATGTCAGGTGCCGTTTTCCATGAAATTGACGAGTAGCAGAACGTCTCTCGCCTCAAACGTCCTCTCAGTCCCTTTGACATCGTACCCTCAACGGCCAAGGCATGAACGAGCATTTCCAAATCCCTTTTTGCTCTAGCACGGTGGTGGGGAAGGACGCTGGGTCCATATCCTTCCTCCAACCCAAGTTGTCTGGAAAAGTGTGAAGCAGATCGTCATATACCACTTTGCTCTTTCCAATCAGCCGAGCAAAGACACTTCAAATGAACTACCGCACAGCTAAAAGTTACAAATGTTCTTTACTGTCACTGCACCCATAAAGGGGTTCCGTTTTGTCAAATCATAACATATTCAGCTCGTGTTTGGATTCTCAACAGTGTGTGACCCTTTCTTTCGTTGAATTACTCACGAAAGAGTCTCTCGTATGTATGTACGCCAATTATACCAATGGGACACTGTTGCCTTTGTGTAACGAATAACGGGCCACGAAAGTATAGCTTCAACGCCACATGTACTGTTCCATGATATCAAAGTGTGCCCCCAAACTGCCAAAGAAAACACAAAAGGGACACGTGCATTTCATGATGAGAAATATGGCAAAGTCATCCTAAACATTTAAGGATATCTGATGACTGACTGGACTATTCAGTCCCAATTCTGTACTCTGAAAGCAGAGTAGACGTCTCCATCGGACTCTTTAGAGATTCTTATCCACGATGCTACACAAATTGATGATGTAAAACTGAGTGGCAGCCCTTTTATTTGAGTCTCAAGTTGTCCCTGACTTAGGGAAATCACGGCAGACTTAACAGGGGACATTCTATTCTTTGGCACCACTTCCTCTAAATGCTTATTCTCCTAAACCACTTCCAGCCTCCAGGGTCAATAGAGAGAGAGTCCTAGCGGTCTGACACACTCCTCTCTAAGTTGGGATCGGATGAACAAGAGGGATGAGGGCAGATGGAAAGCCCAGGCAAGAATGAGCCTTGTTGTAACTACAGTCTCATTCCCCTTAGAGCCGAGTTCAAAACGCAGTGATATAAGCTGTGAATGATAGCAGACACCTTACAGTCTTATATAGAAGCAGCAAGTAGGATGGACTTCAAAGAAAAGAAAAGAAAATCAGTCGCTATCGGAGGTTTGGGACAGACAAATGTACCTGGATGGAAGACAGATCTGGCCTGGGCCACCCGCTAACCCCTTGCACTGTAGTAGCGGTGGTCGGCGAGTACAGCATCCACACTCCGTTTTTTGCAAGCGAAGGTAAAGGTCCCTAGGTGTCCGGTGGAAGAGAGAGCAAGCTAGTCACACCGAAAAAGGTAAAAAAACGGCTATTTTGGTTGCTCTTAAAATGAGACAGCTAGGTCTGGGTTACAGCTGGCGGGGGTAGGGATGGCCTTTCCCTCCGGGAGACATTTCAGAGGGAAGCGAATCACGGCAGGGAGCACACGGAGACGGCAAGAGTGCCGTGTTTGGCGGCAGAGCTGGGACACACAAAGCTGCTCTGGTCATCCTGGCAAACGGCAGATGAGAGGCACAGAGATCTGTGCCGCAAAAGGGAACGATAAAGGATGGTAACAACAGATGACATGCGATTCCGCGGAATCACATGTCAATCGCGGATACTGGTGTCAGGTAGCTAGTTGGCCTGGGCCCCTGTCACTCACGTCCAGAGACGTACCCCAATCCAACTGTCCCACAGAGTCGTTTTCCGCCCATACACAGAGAATCCAAAGAAATAGCTGCTTTGACCGGGAGGACCTCCTGGCCCTAGGGTCTGATCTGCGCAGGTGTCTGAGATTTTGGCCCTCCCGTCCTAGATTGGGGATGCAGGAGGGGGAGGTCTTATGAACGTAGCTTCATGATACCATCACTATGCCTGGAAGTTCACGAATCCAATTATAGCACCCCGAATGCACGCGCTTACCCAGAAGAGTTTCGCAGTGGCCCCGGGTCGATCGGGAAGACACGCCACAGCTCGCCGATGGCCTAGAAATGCCTCCGCCGCGTGCGAGGTCCTTTTGAATCCAGACATCCTCACTTCTGGGTAGTTACAGCTCCCCGTCTTCCCCGGCTGAGACACAGGCCCCCTGCCCCACGGTACATAGCCTCATCTCCACGTGCCATCAAAGCAAGTTTTCAGCGTGACCCATCTTTTGCCTGTAACGACCATGTGGAAGATGAAATTATGAGCTGCTTGAGTTGATTTAGAATCGTGGACACACAATTCACCATGTTACCAGAACTCTGTGCACAGTGGAAGCATTTCTAGACCTTATCTCACTTACCATAGCTTCAGCACCGAGACTATTCTATAGGGAGAAAGACGGTCGTGTGCATGGCATCGTGTATATTTCTCGTCGGTGCAGAAAGAGGAAAAGTACGGTACTCTTACATGGAACCGTCACCTCGCTTCCACACACACACACAGCGTGACTGGCACGCGACATCGCGTGCCAGTCACGCTGTGTGTGTAATACCCTTTGCATTACCACGTGCATATTCTCAAACAGCTCCACCCCCTAAAACTATTCATCTCATGTCAGTGACCAAAATAGTTGGAAGTGTGCAAAAGTTCTCCGCTTGGGGAGAAAGCGACGGGAAGGGAACCCTACCTGCCTGCGAGCGTTCCGATGCGTTAGACTGGGCTCCAGGATCAGGAAAACGTTGTAAAACGCTCCAGGATCGAGCACAAGCGCTTCAGCCAGTGGATTCATCGGGAAGGAGGCGTGTAGGAGTCTGCAGAGCTCAAGGACATGAGGTTAGCTCAGATTTGATGCCAAGGAGCTCGCCATCTGCAGTGCCCCTCCTCCTCTCTGTTCACACCACCTAACCGTGAAGATGCCGTTTCCCCAGCAGGGGCCTGGGTTGATCTGGAAGTCTACAATGTTTGGAAGGGACAAAGTAGCTGTTTTCCAGTCAGGATGGCAGTACCGGTGGCCAATTAACAGCTGGTCTCATCTTGCTGTCTTGAGCATGCATGAGATATTGCAGCAACCGCTCAGCAGCAATGTCAGGCTTATGCTGCAGGATCCTTTGTGCAGTCATCTCAATGTTGTACAAAATGTTCCCAAATCACCAAGGCCCTGCCCTTCTCCCCAGCCATCCCAGCCCACTACTCTAGCTGAATTCACTCACCAAGTCGGGGTCGCAGGAGGTATCTGTCAGTCTGAGAGGCTGTCCATTTTGAACACAAGCGGGGCAGGAATGTTCACTGACTTTGTAATACGTGCTGTCAGTCTGTCCTACCTGCATAAAAGACAGCCTTGAAACCGGATGTGGTCGGCGGTGGCCGCCTCTCTGCACGTGACTGCCCTCTTATTCAGCCTCGAACACTAAATGTTTTATCAAATGCACATCTGTACAGCATCCACGAGTTCTGATCAACTTTCAGGCTGGTCTTTGAATTTTTTTAAGTTGGTCGACAGCACTCCAGGAAGTGGAAGGCAGGGTCATTGTATTAAGGGCAGGATTGACATAGGCACAGGCCTCCTCAGGAAAACACTGGAGTACATCTGCATTCGGACTTTTGCATTCAAATGCAGCATGCACCCAGAAGGAGGACTTTGACTTAGTTCTCCCATCAACCTCTTGGAGGCTTTGCCTTCTGACGACTGACAAGTCCCTCTATGGATGCTTTGAGGGTTGCCATCACGACACTTGAAACTCGGGAACGGTGTAGGAGAATGAAACTCAGATAACCACGACGGACCGGACCCAAACAACAGCTTGGTCTTTGGCACTGTAATTGGCGAATGCGTGGTTTCATTAAACAACAGCTGTTGAGGATGGATGGGCCAGACACCTATAGAAAGGTGAAAACAAAGTCCCTGAGCTTCTTCAGTGACGTCACTGGGTTTGGAAGTTGACTCTCCTCAGGGAGGAGAAGGAAATTGTCTGGTCGTGCATAGGCAGCAGGTGCCGCTCCCTTTCAGACAGACAGAGAATCCCTTCAGGGGCGGCACGTTCTGCCTGGTGCTGGCTGGCAAGGGACCCTTTAGCCAGGGTGGCGGCGGATCGAAGTGTCTCTCACCCACTACCGACATATAAACACGGCATGGGCAGGGACTCTCAGGTCCACTCTAGCGTTGACGCGGGAACTGCCACCTGGCTGCGCTTCAGATGACGTCGTCTATGTGTAGCAGGATGGTGTTTGTTTATAACCTGGACAAACAGCCTAAATCCCACATGTCTCTTCTCCGTTTAGCTCTTTGAGAAAGGAAGCCTTTGTTTCAGAATGACCACCCCCTCCCCCCCACACACACACACATCCATGGGAGGTGTCATCCAGAGAGCTGCTTAATTCTTTGCGGTTCTCCTCACTCGCACAGACCTCGCCGCAGGCCGTGCTGCCCTGTGTGAGTGGTTCCTCTTTTGTGCACACGGAGACGGCGCAGGTAGAAGAGCGCCCGGAGGAGGCGCCCCGTCCTCCCCGCCCACCCCCCGCACTCGTGCTCATGCTTATCAACCACCCGTACTGACGCTGTGAGCACACGCCGTCATTTATCCTCTGTTTTAAAAGGTTTCTGCACATTCCTCACCACCGCAGAGACCCCCTAACATTGCACTTCTGACCGCGACAAGCTTGCTCCCCAGCTGCTCACGTACGGCACGCCTCCAGGTCTGCACAGTTTCTTACAATTCTTGCTAGGGCGGTGCCTGACATACAATAAGTGAAAAGCTGAACTGAAACATCAACAACTCAGAGAGATCTGCGCGGGAATTCTGCTGCCACGGGATTCACTGTCTGTCTCACCTATCACAGCTTCTCCAGGCAGAAACCCGAGGGCTGACAGACAGTCTAAGAGCAGGGATACCCCTGCTCTTAGGTGAGACAGTTCAGGTGCTTAGACAATGTCTGCAGACAGGAGCTGGAGTCCAATCACTGACACATTGCTGTCCACTCGTCTCTCAGATGTGCCCACACCAAGACGAGCGTTCCGGTGTAATGCACTCACGCACGGGAGGACCCTGTCGTTGGGAGGACCCCAACGACCGGGTCCCCCTGGACCCTAGGAAAGGATCTTTCTCAGATACTGGCTGATCACCTTCTGGAGCTTGACCAGGTGAATTTCAAAAGAGAGAGCCTCCTCTCTCGTTTTCCGCGGGGGCGGGGGGGGGGAGATCTGCACACGGACCGCTCGCAAGAGAAACCTTGATCGACCCTAGCAGGTCGGCACGTGGTCGACTAGTTTCCCTGGCCTGAGCAGAGAAAGATTCTCCACGCCCTCGCCCTCGGGTGGGACAGGACGGCCCCACTGGGCTGGAGCTGAGAGAGAGGGTGGGACTCAGGAGGAGGCTCTGCGCCTCAGCAGTCCTCCTGAGCCTCTGCCTCTGGGTCGAGACCTCATCACAGGGCTAGAACGCTTCCCCTCAGCCCCCACTCCTCACCCCACATCACCAAAGGCCTACGGTTCCTTTTATCCAGGACGTCGCATCTGGCTCCCTCATCTCCCCTCCCCTGCTCGCCCCCCCCCCAAAAAAAACCAATTACGAGACAAACAGGGAGGCGGAAGCACACCTCGAAGAGAGAGAGAGAGAGAGCAGGCCTCAGGGGCAGGCGTGCCCGTGACACGGGAATGGCCGGTGACCACGTGTGGTCGCGGGAAGACGAACACTCACGGTGCCGGAGGCTCCACTCGTGAACGACGTCGCCTCGGTGGATGCGAGAGCTACGCCGGGTATCCACGGCAGGCGTGTTACTGTCTCTGCGATCCCACGTTCTCTGAGGCAGCCGGCCGGTAGATGGCGGGAGGCATGGCGTCGAGAGGAGGGGTCAGGAGAGTGCCATCGCGGCGCGAAGCGCTAGGTCCTTCGGAACTCTGGGACACGGCTCGAGGCGGCGCCTCGAGCCGTCTTTCTGCCTGAAAATGCAAACCTCTTCTGTGAAACCCTCGGGTCACCCCATCCGGGGCGCATTGCAAGGCCCTGCTCCGAAGATTCGGGGACAGACAGCACGCTCCCGCATCCCGAAATCACCGAAGACACGAGAGCGGCCTCCCCCTGCCAGGCCCCCGAGAGAGAGAGAGAGGAGAATGACTGACAAACATGTTCCCGGCCGAGGGAGGAAGGACTTTTCAGCTGACAGAGCGCGTGCTCGCTCTCTCGCTCAAACATTTCCCTGAATTAAGGCATCGTCCCTAGTTCAGTTTTCACTGCAGTTTAAAGAGAAGGTTTTATTCCTGAAAGCAAATTCTGAAACCTGGCTTTTCATCACAGATGTGTGAAACTTAGAAACTTGAATCCATGGATTCAAAAGTTAGAAATCGACTCTGGTCAGTCCTCCAAAGTGCCAAGGGCTGACCTCGACCATACTGTCCTCGGCATGCCAGCTCTGACCATTCTAACATGAGCTATGGCCACAGTACAACACAAGATGATAAAGTGCTTACCTGGTTGTGGGCGTTCCGGTGCACTTCTCCCTCTGTAGACACTGGCTCCAGTGAAACACGTGACCTACTGAGAGAAACTGTGCACACAAAAGTCGATTTTCGTCACGAGAGAAAAAACTGAAACCACATGACCAAGTTTAAGACCAACTCGAAAGAACACATAACGAATCGTCGGGTCACGATCCTTGAAACTTGCAGAAATAAGCTATTGTGATTCCCCGATCACGATCGGGGAATTGCACGTCGTAATCTGTAAATGATTCACAATTTGAAACGCAGACTAGCGAACACTACGACTACATTTTTAGACGAATGTTTCAGGCACAGATAAGGAGCTATACCTCGTGTATTATACCCACAAGTCCTTCTGGGATTTATTTTAAAATAAATAATCTTTTCAGAGAAAAGGGTATAAAGAACATGACTCATTTAATCTATGTGAAGTCAACGATCGCAGACCAAGTTTTGTCATGGCGTCTTTGAACTCTAGAGTTCAAAGACACCGATATGATTGCTATTTGCATACCATGTAATCTTGATTCATTTCTAACATTATCCGTATTTAATACATTTAGAAGCCTCCTTGGTCATATTTAATAACATGGAACACTGTTTCTCCTGCATTTCTTTATATTTAATTTCAAAGGAACACCTGGTCGGGGTTCTGCGACACTGTACTTCGGTCACATATCTGGGATCGTCGTCTTTGTCGGGAAAACGCAACCTTCGACTGGTCCTTTCACGGGAAGAAATGGGACACGTGAATGAGATAAGCTACAGGAGCATTAGAAGGGGTGCGGCTGGGGCTGGGGCTGGAGCAGCCAGCAGGGACACAGAAACGGAACAGATCCTCAAGGGTTCGTACCGCGGTGCTCCGCCACCGTCCTGGGCTCCGCAAGAAGGGAACGCGGTGTCTGCGACCTGCACTCCCGTCCCACCTGGCCCGGCCGAGCGGCTGGATCCGCCCCCGCGGCTACTCTCTCGGGGCCACGGCTGAGGACGGATGCCTCGCAGACATCCACGCCCCACTCTCCGGTCGCTAGCGCGGGAACCCCGGGGCCCGGGACCCCAAGCTCGCCGAAGCCGTCGCTGGCACCGACGAGGCAGAGCACCGCGTCGCCGGGGCGGCCGAAGCATCTGCTGCTGAACTTCAACTCGCCGAACAGGCGCGGCTGGAAGCAGGCCGCCCGACCCCGGGTGCCTGGTGTCACACCTTTGTGCTCGTGCTCCGGGTGGAGGGAGGCGAGAGCCAGTCGCAGAGGCTTCCGCAGCAGTCAGTCACAGAGGAAGCGTGGAAGAAGAGGGGAAGGGAAAAGCCAAAACCCAATCACCTGTCACAGCCTCTGTCTCCCTGCGTCAGCCCAGCAGGGGCCAGCTGGCCGACGGAGGGAGACAAAGACATCGCAGGAAGGTCGAGTTTTCAGGCTCCAGCCCTCTGCGATACTCACCTGCACGTGCGCTCTCGGCAACGCTGGCTTCTGACAAAATAGTCATCAGTTTGCCGTCTTGGCCCCGTCCCACCTGCTGTCACTGATCTGACTCAAGATGGCCAATGTTTCCATGACGGCAACCAAGAATTTTTAAGGAATTTCTCAGAAATTCCTTAGAGAATAGAAGACAGGAAAAACAAACATATAAAACCCAGAGGAGTCTACGAATCGGAATAAATAAATGCGATCCAGTAATCTGGCTAAATGCACTCACAGATGTGTCCTTTTGCTCTATCGCCGTGGCTTGCCGCTCTGTCGCAACTTCTCGCGCACAATCAGGCAGAGAGGAATGCCCTCCTCACTTCTCTTTTCAGCGCCTCCTACGAAGATGCTGTAGTCTCGGTTTCTCGCAAGCGGTGGCTTGATTTGTTTGAGATGTATTATTACTTTGAAAAAGCACGTGGTCAATGATTTCATACATGCATGGCATAAGCTCACCTTGCTTGTGTGTCAGATAGGCAATACTTGGTTTCACAGAACCTAGAACCGTATGAAAAGCGCAGTACGTCACGACAGTTTGTTGAGAACTTTTCCATTCTCTGGTAGCCCACACGCAGTTTTTTCTTTCGCAATCTTAATATACTGACTCCATAAATCTGGAAGGCTTGTTGAACACTGGATATGTGCTGTGGAGCCTTGTGATTCAAATTAGTGAAAGAACACACAAACAGTATTTCTCTCATTTCTTTGGCTGTTACCTAAGAGACTTCCCGAAGAAGTACGAAAAGCGGAGAGGTAGGAAAAGTGCCACAATCCGTTCCTTTTATTCTTTGAACATACTCATATTGGTATTGTCCACGTGATGGGATGTTGTCTTCTACCTCCGGAATTTCTGTCTGTTTGCTTGTCGTATAATGGCTACTTTGTTTCCCGCTTTGTTCCTGCGTATGGGCCACGCTGCTCTATAAAAGAACCCAACAAACAAAAGGACATCGATTCAGTTGGCACTCTCCAAGGCAGTGTCTGTTTGCCTCGATGTCAATTTCTAAGACTTATATTGGAATCGGTCTCCAGAGTGGCCCCGTCTCCCTTTCGTAGGCCCGTTCCTGTTGCTGGCCTGCCTGCTTGCTTACACTTGGGGTCCTGGTTCCGCTCCCTTCGTGACACCGATTTCCACCTCTGTGAGATCCTTCCTCGGGTGCAGCCGTAGGTGGGGCGCAGTCACCCTGGGATGACGACATCATTCTCGCAGGGCTCTCCTTGGACTGGCTCGCTCCATGATCTCTCGGGATCTGGTGCTAGACAAAGGAGGCGGCTCACCGATCGTTAGACAACGTCCTCGAGATGGCCAAAACCTGTGGACCCAGCTGGCCTGTGGCCGAGATAGACTACTGAGTGACGCTCTGCATTAATCGAGAGCGATAAACCTATGCCTGCGTGCCCAAAGGAACAGAC
>NW_011889545.1:136066-140060 GCF_000151845.1 Pteropus vampyrus | reverse complement strand
CCTCCTTAGATAGCTTTTGAACTGTGATTCGCCAAGAAAAGGAAAAGAAAAAAAAAAAACCAGCATAATTGATCAAAGATCACTATAATCTCTTCTATCTAATGGCCATCCCGATCTGATGTGACCAAACAGGTTATGAACGAGGATACGGCCGGACAGCACTCTGCTCTTCGGATGAAAGGTAACTCATTTATTTTTAACGTGTCATCTGAAAAGCTCCATTTACTATCCATTGTTCGGTTGTCTCCTATTTTTCTTTAAATCTCTCTTTAAAAGTTACAGCAACTTTTAGAGTCTCTTCATTTTCTGACTAGTGCAAACATCACATCATACGGCGCAAGATCAGAGCATAGGGACGTGATGCGGGTCGGTAATGATGGCCTCCGTTAGAATAGCACTATGGCCTCGCTTTGTCGACGGCTTGCCGTTCTAAAGGGTGAGCTCATCAGATTTATACGTGTCTCTCTTTCGGGCCGTGACTGTCTTGTCCCTTTACCTCCGTCCGGTGACACATTATTCCATGTGATTAAACTGATTCGACGATGTCTTTTCTCGGCTGCTTCTCTCGGCAGAAGCCAGCACAGCCGTAAAGCCCTGGGCCAAACCGGTAAAGATCCCCGCACGCGGGAAGCTCACGTTTCGGCGGAGGTCTGGCGGGAACGAACGAACACGCATATGACTGTGATTGCGGTCGGCTGCATTTCTCCCCCCGCTCTGCTTTTTGTTCCAGTACATCGATGACTTTCTAACACTAAATAAGGAGAAGTGCGAGCGGGGAAGGGATGGGCTGTGACTTGAGGTTGAGGACAATCATAGCATACTTGGAGGGACCCTTTCATTTTCTCACTCCTGAAAGAGAATTTCTAACGGAACCTGCATCGGGAAAAAAGCCGGGGTCTCTCGGGGACGAGATCCGAGCGGGTCCATCGACGGGAGGGATAGGGTCATTCTACACCGGGGAGATCAGCTTTCTCTGTAAAACGTTGGATCTCTTTTTTGCGATATTCCGGAGGGGAAAGACGCCCTCCCCTCCATCCCCCGGGGAAAGGAGGAGAAGGGACAGCCGGATGATCCTCTCAACCCGGGGAGACCACTCCTCTCCCAAAAGAGGTGCCGGCATCGGCCACGGTCGGAGACACTTCGGAGCCTCAGAGGAAGCCACGGCTCGGATCACTTTATTCATCTCCTTATTTGCATGACCCATTTTCCCTACTTCTCATCTACGTACTGGAAACTGTTCTTGTCATCTTTAACACTTTTTTTTCACGGCCTCCTCTTGCCTCGGGACCGCACGAGAGACCGTAAACAGGGCGAAGAGAGAGACCCGCTCACGGGGAAAATCCCAGGAAGCTTATGCGTCGTTCCCGGCGGGCTCTCTCACAGTTCTGGCCCGGAACGGACACACGGACCAGCCGCCCGCCGCACGCGGCCACCGGGCACTTCGAATGCGGCTACTGTGGCTGAGGGCCGGGCGCCGGGCGCCAGGGTCCTCGGATCGACACCTCACCCCCACTCCGCACGCCTCGGGTTCCTCCCCGGAAGTCCATCGCCGGAGGCCGTTCTGAGATGCGACAGGGCCCGGGACGCCTGTGGCACTCACAAAAGCGTTGGCTTTTGCAGAGAGACTCCCTTCCGTCCACCGTCGGTTGATTGCATCTTAGCCCCTAGAGTCTTTGTATAGTTTGGCTATTCGAAAGCACCACGAACCCTACGGCGCAATGACGACACCGAAAAACGAACGAACGAACGATCCGATCGAGACGCGGGAGAAGCGTCCGTTCAGATCCTCGGCCCGACCGACGTGCGAGAAGGTGTTCGACCTCACGAGCCGTTACGTCAAAACCCCAGGGAGGTAGCCATTCCGACAGGTGTGACATGTCCCGTTGATGATGCCATGTCACAACGAGTGTTGGCGAGGTTGTGGGGGGACGGGAACCCTCGTCCCCTGCTGGCGGGACTGCAAATCGAGGAACCTCCGCACCGCTTTCCGTAGCGGCCGTACCAACCGACTGAGACTTGAGCGACCAGGCGATCCAGCAATCCCTCGGGGGCACAGACCCAGTCAAGGCTTGAAACCCCACACGCGAAAAGATGGCAGCGCCGTTCACGGTGGCCGGGACCCGGAAGCCACCGAAGCGTCGTCCCACGATAGACGCCTGGCGGAAGAGGCTGCGCTACGTATTTCACGGTACCTATTGCTCGGCCGTAAGGAGAGAAGACACGCCGCCCCATGCGACGGCACAGACCGACCTTGGGATGATCGGGTTTGTTTTGCTCGCTTGACAGTCGAAAACCCCACGATATCGCTTATCTGTCTCTGTCGCTTTCAGATCGACATCCCATAGACAAAGGACCAGGACAGAGACTCGTGGACGTGGACTATAGGCCAGCGGCTCCCCGAGGGTAGGGGCTGAGGGGGCAGGGGGAGGTAGATTTCTTTCCGTCACCACAGATCGGACCCCTATGGGTGGCAAACACACAATGCAACATCTGTGTGCACGTGTGTATCTGCATATGCTCTACCGTTAAACGGCACACCCGAAACTTCCTGGATGTCGTGAACCGATGTCACCGTAATTAAAATTTTAACAAGTCCAAAACTATAGCAGCCCGGTGGAAACGCACGTTCTGCTCTCGCAGCCACGCACGCCGCGACCTCTGTGGTACTCGTCGATTCCGGGCACTGGGTCGGCAGCGACTCATTCTCAGGATACGAACGTGCTCGTGTGTGGTCTAGTCCTACACAGAGCCTCCCTCGCCCGACACCGACGGGCGGCATTGGATCCCCCCGTCATTCCCGAAGATAGGGAAGGAGCGGCACGGGGAGCCCCGTTATAAAAACCGAGTGGAACAAATAACGCCGTGGCTGACGAGTCCCACCACTACCACCGCCTTGTCCCTCGCTTCCAGCAGATACCATGAAATACCATCCTCGGGAACGAAAGAGAAGATGCTTTCATTTCGGTGAAAGCAACGGAGAACCTACCGAACTGTCTGAGCCGCTTACGTTAGGACCTCCAGCAGCTGGCCCGGGAAGAATCTCCCGCTTCGGGGACGACTCGCCATCGGTCGGCGACACGCGATTTCCCAAGGTAGATCCGCCCGACTTGTCGGCACAGCCCAGGGCCTCGCACTGTTCCTCGTGTCAAGCTCCGACATCTCGGCCTGAAGCTTTCACGCTGTGCTCCGTCTTCCACTCCTCTTAGACCCTACTTGAGTTAGACGCTTCATTTCACTCATTCAAAGCACTGTCTTCTGGGAGATATGTCCTACGTCGTCAACCCTCTCCTTGCCGGTTTCCCATCTACAAGGATCGTCTTCCCCGACTGACATACTCTTCATTCTGCCAATACTTTGCGGAACACTTCCTAGGTAGCGTTCCGGTGAGAAACAGACTCTGATTTTAAATCTACAAAGACCTATCAGAAGCATTTTTGAATGCAGAGGGGGATTCGAACCTCTCCCGGACTTTTTAGTATTTCCCTCTGTTTACTACTTGCATCATCCGCCAGTTTAGGTACTGCAAAACCTGTGGCTATACCTATAGATTTCATTCCTCTGCCTTCCCCGTATTGCTAAGCTGCTATGACATGATTTCTCTAGGGTTTCGGTTATTAGACTGAAAATGTTCTAGGGATACGCCGAATAAGCCGATTAGCAAGGATGTGTGTTACTCTCTCCAGGTAAACTACAGGCTCTGAGGCAAAACGTTGAACAAATACTTGCCGAATACGACTCACGGGTTGGGTGCTCATCTGAGAAGACGGATGCCAAGACGAATGAGATAGGAAAAACACCAAGCCACCTCTCCTCTCCGAAGGCGTTCATCCACAGTGCCATAGGACAGGCATAAAAGTGAATACATAACCGCCGTTCTATACCCGGCGCTGTCATCTGGAAATGTATGCGACTGCATTTCTCTTCGGTGGGTGGTTTACTACCCGCAGCCTCATCGGATCCTGACCTTCGTTGAAGCCTTTCCAGTTGGGTTTCT
>NW_011889545.1:133015-135171 GCF_000151845.1 Pteropus vampyrus | reverse complement strand
CCACAACGCCGTCGCGAACCGTCATTCTACAAGCCGAACGAAGCCAGGGCGGGAACCTGTCGTTTCGCACACCTGGAAGACGCGGCTGTGCCACGGCTTCGCCACGCGCCGCGGAGCGTGCTCCCGCGCCACCTTTCCCTTCTTCTCCCTCCGGATCGGCTCGCTCCCCGGGCTGGCACCTCCCGGGCCATCGAAAAGCGCATCGGCAGCATCTGAGGGAGCCGCTACTTCCACCGTCCTGAGCCTGAAACGGGCACGTGGCAGAAGCCTTCAGGTCACCTCTGTCCCCGCGACGATAACGCCGGGACTCGGGTTAGCCGGGACTCGGGCCACGTGACGGGGACCGGCTCGCCCGCCCTCCCGCGCCAGGCCCGAGGACCGGAGGACGATGGATCCGTGAGGTAAAAGCGCAGTGTTTTATTAGCAAAGGGGGACGGAGACCCAGCAGGCCCGAGGCGACGAGTGTCTCGGCCACGCCGTCGGCCACAC
Source organism: Pteropus vampyrus (assembly GCF_000151845.1). NCBI lineage: Eukaryota > Metazoa > Chordata > Mammalia > Chiroptera > Pteropodidae > Pteropus > Pteropus vampyrus. Next base: position 134,682 of record NW_011889545.1, on the reverse strand, counting down.
CCTTCCCCAAACGGGAACGTATAACGAACAATCTCTCACGTTCGGAAATGTCTGTGCGGTCAAATGATAACGGAACGTCGGGACATCACAAGGAGGCGGGGGTTTCGTGTGGCAGGTAATTTTAAAGTCCGGTATTCCTCCCCGCACGCAATTTTCTCTGGCGGCTCGGCTCGGCTCCACAGATTTTGTTCACTCAGAGTCAGGGGTGATCGAGAACTTGCGTCCGGCATTACAGGGCTGGAAAAAGACGTCGTCCACTGAACCAAGCGGAAATGTTCAAAGAGGTACAGAGTGTAACCGACCCGTGCCCTTCTCCCACTTATCGAGAGTCCTTCGTAAAATTTCGGAAACAGAAAAAATGCCTCGCTAGCCAGCGATCTCTGACATCGAGTGCCAAATGTCACGCGATGCGCCACTATGCCTGCTTGCCCGTAAAAGGCTCCCTTCTTCTTCCCCTCAGTAACGGACCCCACGGTCCGTCGGAGGAAAATTGAATAAATCCGTGGAATTTTGTTTTCCTCCACGGTCCAAGGTATCCCTCCCTCCGACTGGCCAGGAAACGTTCGCGGTTTTCTTACGGGAGGTGAAAGAAAGTCAAGACCGTGAGGTCATTGCCCGCGGGTCAGTTACCGCCAGGTCAGGGAGAAGATTCCGTCGCCGATGACGGATGCAGTCTACGCAGGAAGGGGGAAACCGGAAAGGACGCACGGTCGTAACGATGAGCGAGACTCACAATCTGCTGCCTGCGGATGCCGCGCGCTGTTACCATGGCTTGGCGTTCCTAACTCTTTCGCTCCGAGAGCAGAGTGTCTCCCCTCGCGTTCGGCCGTCGGAGAGCCACGCGGCCTCTGCGGCTCTGAAAAGGTAACCGTGGAACCACAAAGATGCACTCGCACGGGCCCGCCCCGCTGCCGGGCGATCCTCTAGCAAGCACGTACGCCCCAGACGGCGACCACGGACCAGCCCGCCGCGATGCCCCGTCAGGGTCGGTCGCCAACCGTCCCGATATGTACGTGACTCCCGCCCGGTTGAAAGGAAGAGTTTCTTTCCATCTATGAATTGCGACCCCGGCGAGACCCTAGCCGTGCTGCCGTTCGCTCCTCTACGAACCCCGAGCAAGCCCCGGGGTGTCTTTTTATCTCTGGGCAGCGTCCAGGGGACCGGCCCGAACTGGAGCCGTCGGAGGCTCGATGAGAAGCCACGACCTTGGCCAGAAGCTCTGCCCGATCTCGCCGTTCCTCGGCGTGCGCTTCCCCAGATCCGGGACGACCTCTCCGACCCCGGCGTCGGCCTCGACGTTCCTTGCCACCTTAGGTCCTGCCGGAGCCAGAGAGCCAGACTTCGCCTTCTTTTCTATTCTATTCTCGATGGGACGAAAATGAAGGTGAGGATGGGAGGGATCGTGACCCTTGGGACTCAGTCACCAGTCCGGTGCCGCCTCCCAATAACCCCAGACTCCACCTCTTGCCACAGAGGAGATCTGTCGGCATTTCTCCCGCCCTTTGGGCCCGGCAGCTGCCGTCGAAGGCGAGCTTATCCTGTGCTGAAATCTTCCCGACTCTCGCTAGAGCCCCTCTACGCCCGTGCCGACCTCCGAGCTCCGAGAGATGGCCCTGACCCCCGAGGAGAGGCTCTCCGAGCGTGGCCCCGTTACTCTGTCGGAAGCT
>NW_011889545.1:128703-130965 GCF_000151845.1 Pteropus vampyrus | reverse complement strand
GTCGGAAGTGCGCCACGTTTAGAAAAATAACTTAAAACGAGACGGGTCGATAGAAAAGCTCCGAGGCCAAATCCAATAACATTTTCGAGGCGTCTCGCCCTACCTCGTCGGGTGGTTCTGGCCGACGGCGGGCACCGGCAGCGACGACCAGAGTGCGCCTGGAGTTCTTGGGACGCGACCGACCCGCCTCGGTAGCCTGAAATTCCCGGCTTTCGTGCCACACGATGACGAAGCTCCTCGGGCCTGTCGATTCTCCCGGGACACTCGCGAGTTGAGAGGCGATGCTTCGCCATTTATGCAAATTTCTCTGAATGCTGACTCCATTAAACGGGATAGATCGTACTCTGATTTACACCCCTTCTGACTCCCTTCCCCTCCCGAGGAACATACTGTTCTCGGGATGAGATTTTTAAAAATCTGCCGTGAACGGACAGCCGAAGATCCGAGTCCTTGCGTTGCTTAACTCACTATCCTTTTTCAGTTCACTGCACGATTTAAGAAGCGAAGACGCATAAAATGTACGAAATTTTGATGCTTTTCTGTCATGATTACAATAGAATGAGCTCAGGCGATCGATTCTGGGTTCAATGTTTCATCTCGCCTTTTCAAACCACCCTCGAACTACGTGGAACCTGATGGCTAAGTATCCGGAGGCAACGTGCAAGCGGGGAAGCAGGATAAGACCTTGAGTGGAGGCGCCCCCGCCGCGATCCTGTCTCGCTAGCCTCACTGATTTTCTCTTTTTTGCTCTTGCTTGCTTCTCTCTTTCACACAGACTTTGTCGGATCGTAGAGGTCCCGATCCGCCTTTTCCCAAACATGAAGTCGATCGAATGTCTTCTTCTATCAACAGATAATTGATGAATCTTCCGTTTCAAAGCCATCGAGGCAGCCTGGCGTGCTAAACTCGCGAGGAAGGGTAAGGAACTTTTTCATTCTCCTGTCAAAACTGACGTGGATGTAGGCATTCTCGAGTCGTCCCGTATCCTTATGTAGACCAGTGAGATGACAGCTGAACGCCTCACCTGCTTCGTTCCGGCCTCCGACTGAGTATCTTACTTCAGCGTAGTGCTGTCGGTCGGTAACGGCATCTCGAGGGTTAAAATATCTGTGCATTTTTCCTGATTCTAAGTGGTCTGTTTTCCGAATTCACCCCACACATAGGCTGCCATTTAATGACGTAAACTTTTATGTGTCGATAGATGCTTCGAGAAATAAGTTTTTCATTAAACGAATACAGCTCTCGGTGAAGAAATCTCCTCTTAAAATGTTCTCTGGAGCAGCTTTTTTCTTCCACAGGTACCCACGAAAGTCTTCACCAAGAATTACCGCCGATATGCACGGACTTCTAATAACGTACACTATAGCATCGTCCGGAGGTTATCGGCGTGTAAATCGGAACTGAACTGGCATCCTCCGCCTTGGTGGGAAGGATGGATGCGTGACACAGATGCTGTGGAAAACCAAACTGAGGGACGAAGCTGCTGTTATCTCTGGCCCGCGTGCCAAAAACGTTTCTCTTGGCCAAGTTTTCTGGTTTTCTTCTCCACAACTAGAAGTGCGGGGAGGGGGACTGGCACTCGAGGAAAGCTATATTATAAAATTCCAAGCTGCCTCGAGCCCTATGATATAAAACAAACAAACAAACAAACACACAAACACCTGCACCTGAAGATTGTACATCGGTGTTCCCGTCAAGCCCAATTCTGTAGACGAATCTCGGGCTTTTTCACATTTGGCACGTTCCGTGGAGCTCGCCTTCCAAATTCCAACCGCCGTCCTTACGCGGCGTCAAGTTACATCTGTCGGCACCGACTAGACGTTGAAAGTCAGTCAAACCAAGGACCTGCGGACTCTCACGGGGCTTCTGAGGAAAGAGCGCGCGCCGTCTTTCGGGAGCAGTCACCCGCACAGGGCCCGGGCTGGCTGGAAAGAAGGCCGAGCACGTGGGATTTCAGACGCTTTCCGCGAAGACTGGAACAGGATGTTGACCGGGGACACCCCGAGGGCTCATATACCTACCATGTCCTATGGTTCTAATTGATCGAGGCGGATCAGTTTGGTTTCCAAAACAAACCAACCAACCAAACAAACAAAAAAGCCCTGTAAACCTCTCAGTGGGTTTTAATGTACGCTTTTGAATTTTTCTTCTAAATCTAACCACATGCTAAGCAGACTCTTAAAGTGAACTGTACGTGTGCCAGTCTCTGAGAGAAAGACCAGGGTTTTGTGACGATAAACATCAGTCATGCCAAAGTCTCTT
>NW_011889545.1:121327-127838 GCF_000151845.1 Pteropus vampyrus | reverse complement strand
TTCTGCACATGGCTGACATCTGACATCCAAGCCCGCTCAGGGATCTACTGGGACTTGTGACCACGTGGAGGAGTAACCTCAGCCCTTCATCCCCTACCACCACCACCACCCCCCCCAAGCCCTAGCTGGGAGCTCAGAACCCGAGGTGACTCTATCATCTACTTAATGCCAAAAAAAAAAAAAAAAGATTTCTCTCCTTCTCTGAATTTATTAATAACTACACCGTGACAGTATCTGGTACCAACCTACTTCTGGAGAAGCATTTTTTTTAGCTGGAAACCTAGGTATGATTTAATGGATCATCATTTCAGTCTAACGTGCTCTTAAAACTGTTTACACATTTTCTATAAACGCTATGGTACGATTTTGTCTGCATACAATGGTATTCAAAGGATCCATGGGAAGCAACTCTCTCAAGCCCTGTGCAAGGATTAGATCGGGCAGGAAATCACTAGATGTAAGAGTCGGTAATTGCCATTTTTCTTTCCCTTCTCTCAGAAGTCCTCCAGTGAAAATAAAAAAACAGAAAGTCAAAGTACAGGGCCGAGAACGCCGACTTCCATCTTTTTTTTCTTTTTTTCCTTTTCCTTTCTGCTTCTGAGACTCATTCCTCTGGAAGCGACAGGCTGCTTCACGACGCCTGCCGCAGACGCATGTGGCTTTTCTCTCTGTCACCGTGTTGTCGCTCGAGCCGGGAGGCTCTGGCATCTCACCAACCTTTCCTTCCACGGGCACGTCTTCCGCAAAGATAAGGAAGGAAAGGGACGCTTTTCAAAGCACTCCCCGCTTCGTCGGGCCGCGCGTTCGGTCCCCGGGCGCCCCCGCCGCTCGGAGCGGGGCGCAGAGGGCCGGCTGCGATTTCTCCGGTTTTGCTCCGCCGCCGGCAAATGTCGACGACGCCCAGCGGCCGGTCTGCTTTTCCGGGTTTCGCCGGCGTGGAGATTCGGGGCCCCTCGGCACGAGAACCCACCGGCGGCTAAGGGGAGCCGAGGAAAGCGGGGGGCGGGGGGCGGGGGGGCGGCCGGCCCGGCCTGTCTCTGGGGCCCGAAACCGCCGCTGTTAATTGCTCGCGGAAGAAGAATAACCGCGGGTGCCGTGATTGAATTTTCATGGAAATAAACAGGTGGCAGATTTACTCTAGCTGCGGGGATGGGAGGCGGCGAAACGCGGTAGCCACGTTAACCTGTTTCATTTAATAGCTTCGGTACTCGGAGACCCCCGAAAAGGCAGCGTCGCTCGTTGAGTCAGTTGGACGCCAAATGTAAATAACTGCAATTACCCTAGCATGCCCATGTGGCGGAGCGGGGAAAGGGCACCGTGCCAGCCTCGGCTCGGTTTCCCGATTATTAATTAAGCTGCTAGAAGTTTCCAAATAAAAGCTTTAACTCTCAGACAGCCCCGGAAAAAGAGGAAGAGGACGAAACTTGACAAAGAAGCACCAGGCAGGCAGGCAGGCAGGCAGGGACAGGCGAAAGGCTCTGCCGACATCACGTTAAAAGCACAGGACGAGCGTGACCCAGAGGCTTTTCCCAGAGTCTGTGCGGGGCACCGGAGGGATGAGCTCAACTCTAGCTTTGCACTATGCTTCCCCCCAGTGGTCGACGTTCAGAAGTGCACTTCTATGTAGGGAAGGAAAAATCGGGGACCATCTGCTGAGAAACATGCCAAGAATACTGTCAGCTTGTGAACGTGAATGTGAATGTTTACTTTCAAGACAAAAAATGAAAATGAGGGTTGGTCTTTCATTTTTGCTGGCCTGCCTTCGGGCAAAAACGGGATGAAATCTATCGTATAGATGTTATGTGTTATGTACAGGAGTGCCCTCTGCCTAATTTCCCAGGCTCGAAAGGCGGACACATTCCCAGACCTGTAACTTAAATAGGAAGCAACGTTTGCGAAGTACTGACAAAGGCACCCAGAGAGAAGCGAGGACAAGAGCGAGGTAGAGCATGAGAAAGTCATTTTAGAAATGAGAACCATTATAGGAGCACTGGTCCCTGGTGCCGCCATGGCCGGGGACCGCCGGCGGACGAGAAGCTAATGCCCGCCCATCTGAGGTGCAGCCCAGGCGGCGATGCCGGCGCCGGGGAGCGGCCGCAGGCACAGACGGACGGAGCTTCTCCGGCTGGCCCACCGCTCACCCGCTGCCGTGCGGCCCGGTCCCCGTCCCTGGCCCAGGGGTCGGGGACGAACTCGAAAACCCCTGTTTTACACTTTGTTGAATCACCAGACGAAAGACCTAACGGCCAACATGATCAGAACCAGAGGAATCGAGCTTGGAATGTCTGCTGTTCGTTTCCCTATTTCAGAGTAAGCCGCTTAGAAATGAGAGGGCCTCGTGGGTGTCATGGGTTTGGGTTTCTTTTTTTAAGCCCACAAACCTCACGCCAATTCTCGCTGGGCGCATCGCGCCGCACTGACTCGACCCCGGTAGGCAAGGGGCACGTCCCCCCGGAGTCCTTCGGCGCACAGCCCCAGGCTGTTCTCACTCCGCGTTTTCCCCAGTCCCGAGGCTCACTTCCCGTCTACGGGCCAGGGACCCCCGTGTTTATCATTCGTTTCGTCACCGAACCGGTTCTCATCCCGCAACCCCGTGTCCAGTTCCTCTCCCGACATCTTCACATAAGCGTCAGACCCCTCGACCTCTATAGGTCCAAAAATGAATCTACGTACATGTCTTTTTCATTCCACCGAATCCAGATTGTCATGAAGCGACTCAACCAGGAATCAGACCCACTCCGGCCACCTCAAATTATAGCCGTCCCCGTGTTTATATACATATATCTATGTCTCCTCTACGAGCCGGAAATGCAAAAGCGCCGCTTCACCTTTTCTGCTGCCGCACGCCCAACATTCGATCCATCGTCAACGGTCCGTCCTTCACCCGGCCTACTACGATCGCCTCCCGGATAGTCCATAAATCTACCTACCGATAGCCACGTCCATACGACGAGCTTGGACCGCAGCAACAGCTTAATGACATATCTTGCCCCTCTGATCAAACCTTACTGCAGTCAGAGAAGCCTTTTAAATATCTGATCACGACCTTAAAAACAGGCACTGGACTTCACGTTACCGTTAGGATCGAGACGAACCGGGCGAATCGCGCCTCCGTCACCTAGCGCCGCCTCCTCTCTCGCCACGTTGCCCCTCACGCTCGCACTCCGGGGGTACGGTCTGTCATTCGGTTCCTCAAGCGCACGCCTCTCTCGTGCCGTCTGTGGCCTTTCGGTTCCTCCCCTCTGAGGCAGAGGTAGGCGGCGGCTAGGCCGAGCTCACCCGAAGTCTCACTGGCTCCGGAAGGACTTTCGTCACCTTCCCCGCTCCCTTCTCCAACGCCAACCCCCCCTACACGCACACACACATACGCACGGCAAGACGACACGGGTTCCCCTCAACACGAGATCCTAGAATTCTCTTGAGCGACGCCACTCTCCTCCACCAAAATCTCTCTGCCACAAAAGCCAAGGCCGTGTCAAGATTTGCTCATAAGTGCACCCTGACACCTCGCACAAAGGATGGATCTTGGTCCGTACCGAATGAACGCTCATTAAGTGGACAACTGGGTACGGTTTCTAATCACTCGATGAGCGTCCACGTCTTCCGACCCTGTAGGTCATCTACGCGAGCCTAAATAGACACTTGCGCAGAATCGTCACCGCGAAGTCTTTCGTGCTCCGGGCGCTGTCTCCGATTTTTGCGATTCACCTACGGATGCGCTGTTACTTTGGATTTCAGTACTTTGGGAGGTAGGGACAGACAACTTCGGAAGCTTTCGTGGCCCTGTTCGTGGTACGGGGAGCCAGTGGGAGATTCTGCCAGCTGCTTAAGAGGCCCACTTCAGTTCTGGACTTAGAAAAAGAACCATACGACTGGACCACAGAGAGGCAGACTCAGATCAACGCTCCACTCTTAATCTGAAGTACAAGTCGCTTTTCCGATCGGTAGACCACAGGGGCCTTCTCCTTCTCTGGGAATTCGGGAGCTCGGGATCAGTGTTTTACACCATCCCAAAGCTCTGGTTATTTCCCCTCCAATATGCAATTCTACCACGTGGAATTTTCCACCTCTTCGGTAGGCTACTCACATACAGATTATTTGTGCCACGCCGACATTTCGTGCCGAGGACCGACCGCTCGCTTTTCCGGCCCTGCTCGTACAAACACCTCCCAGAATCTGGCGACAGAGTCAAAACCATCACGTTGGGTACCTGCGAACATTTATGTGAATGGCGACCCCTAAAAGCACATTCCCCTTCGACCGCAAGATCGCCGCTCTCGATGCTTGCTAAAGCATCGGTGTAAAAGAGCGATAATTCTTTGGAACTCTTTCTCCGCAAGGACACCGTTTCCCAGCCCTTCTGAATCCACCCGGAACAAAGACGAGGCTACGGAGACGAAGGGCTGTGTATCCGCAGTACACAGTACACGGCCACAGCTCCTTTGGCGCCAGCCGGGAAGGAGATTCATTGCGCGGTCCGGGGATGTGATTACAGTCCACCGCCCAGTAATTCTCGACTGTGGAACGAAGCGAGAACGAGCGACTCCCCGTACTGGTGGCCCATGTCCGGCCCGTGCCTCCCAGCTGTGGAGTGTTTCTTTTCCCGCAGCACAGATCGGGAAGGACTGACGTCCTGTCGCCCGTTTCATCAAGAGACCGGCCGACCGCCATCAAAGATCCCCGTAACTCGGAGCGTGCTGACGGACGAGCGCGCCCCGCTGCCTGTGAGGGTAACCGCGACCATTTTGCCTCTGACCTTTGAACGCTGCCACTCGGCCTCTGCTGCCCTATACGGCAGGTCCCTCCTCATTTCAACCACGGAAACCATTTCGACTGGAGCATCTGCCCCCGACATCCTCGGCCTACAAAGAACGGTAGCGCAAACTCTTTTCAAAACCGCCGCCTCTCCCCTCACCGACACTCTTCCTAGGGCCTTGGTCACGACCTAGGCCCCCTGGGGGGCAAACTAGGTGAACATAACCTGTATATGATGCGTTCGCCCCACCGTACGTGCTGCTCTTCTCTGTGTTATTTATTTAAGAGATTTCTAGAACCTCGCCCTCGCTATTCTCGGCCTCCTCCGAATCCAGACTGCGGTCAAGCAAATGAGCTGAGAGTCGGACCCGTTCCGGCCAGCTCAGAGCGACACGGTCCTCACTTTGAAAAATTCTGCTCTGTCTCTCCAAGGTCGATCGCTCGTATCAGTCACGATTGTCCTTACATAGAGTCCCGAGTTCTGTCATCCTGACATAAAAGGACAAACGCCACCCAGCTTTGACAACGCAATTGACTCCTCTGGGACGGCCGGCCTCTGACCCGTACCAGAGGAGTCAATTAGCCGGACGTCTGTAGACAAGACGAGGTCGGTAGGTTCCAAGCGGGGCGTCAGCTCTCTCTCGCAAAATCCGTCCGATAAAAACAAACACGGTCTCCAGGCAAGAAGAAGCCATCCAGACCAGGAGGGCGGTCCTTCGGAAATCCCAAGGCCACCCGTGACGTGCTCGGGATTGTCTAGAAATCCCACGCTCCGCAGGAGGGGGAGGGGAATCCCGCTCTGTAGCATTTACAATGCTTCTGCCCGGGGCAGCAAAACGTGCCCCAGACTAAACAGACTTTAAAACAAAGGCCGTCGCAAGAGATAAAAAAGGACCCGGTCACGGTCATTCCTCTTCCGGGCCTTTCTGCGAAGAAACCCCGGAAGACTAATGCGGACAGACACGTGCAGCCATATGTTCATCGCAGCATTACTTACGATCGCCAAGATAGGGAAGCCATCGAAGCATCTATTAAGAGATGAATGGATCAAGAAGAGGTGGTACGTAAATCCAAAGGACTATTACTCGGCCCTGAGAAAAGAGGACAATCTCGCCATCTGCAGCAACGCGGACAGACCTAGAGGGTCTGGGTCTCAGTGAAATGAGTCAGACAGAGAAAGACAAATGCCATAGGAGTTCACTTACACGTGGCATCTACAGAACAAAACAAACGGACAGACGAAACGGAAACAAACTCACGGGTACCGAGAACATTGGGACGGGTGCCAGATGGGAGGGGGTCGGAGGATGAGTGAAAAGGCGGAAGGGATTCAGAGGGACGACTCGGTAGCGACAAAACAGTCACGGGGATGTAAAGCGCGGCGTAAGAAGCACAGTCGACAACGTCGTTAATAACTACGGACGGTGTCCGGCGAGACTCGATTTTGAGAGTGATCGCTTCCGCGTTGTACGCCTGAAACTAACATGACAGGCTGCATCAGCTGCAACTGAAAAGTTAAAAAATATATTAAATGACTTAAACACTTCTATCACAGCTGACCTCAAGTTGGCCACGTGACGTCGCTGAACATAGGGTCGAGAAGAGATTGACAGTCCCATGAGGCATAAGGAGAGGGCACACGGCTCGGGGGGCCGGTAGGTGGGGTGCGAGCTGAGCGTGGCGCAAGTCTTTAGCATCGGCTCACACGGTCCAGGTCTGATGCGTAGGGGCCTACGTTTTTCGGATCGGGACCATC
>NW_011889545.1:115714-120442 GCF_000151845.1 Pteropus vampyrus | reverse complement strand
ATGAGTGAAAAGGCGGAAGGGATTCAGAGGGACGACTCGGTAGCGACAAAACAGTCATGGGGATGTAAAGCGCGGCGTAAGACGCATAGTCGACAACGTCGTTAATAACTACGGACGGTGTCCGGCGAGACTCGATTTTGAGAGTGATCGCTTCCGCGTTGTATGCCTGAAACTAACGTGACAGGCTACATCAGCTGCAACTGAAAAGTTAAAAAATATATTAAATGACTTAAATTAAACACTTCTATCACAGCTGACCTCAAGTTGGCCACGTGACGTCGCTGAACACAGGGTCGAGAAGAGATTGACAGTCCCATGAGGCATAAGGAGAGGGCACACGGCTCGGGGGGCCGGTAGGTGGGGTGCGAGCTGAGCGTGGCGCAAGTCTTTAGCATCGGCTCACACGGTCCAGGTCTGATGCGTAGGGGCCTACGTTTTTCGGATCGGGACCATCACTTTTCCATAGAAAGACCAGCCGGACTTCGAAGTTCATTGATAGCATGATTCGGCAACTATATCGAAGCCCGAGGGTCATTTCAAGTACTTGAACGTTGAAAGAAGCTGAGAGAATTAAGAGACTCTGAGCATCGTCAGAGTTCCCGAGATGCCGCCTGTGCCCCAATCGAGGATTTGAGGAAAGAAACGCACCGCTCGCCTCTGTCGGCCAGCCGATGCTCTCAGAACATTCCGTGCCCCTGGTCTTTTATTTTCCCCGTTTAATAACGGCGGCAGCTCGGTTCCCCCAACGCCTTACCTTGCACAGGCATCTGGTTCCAAGGGCGTCTTTCATTCCAGAGGCCGGACGCTGAGTCAACTAGCTCTCTCGCCGCCGCGTGCGCCGGCCTGCCTCGGACCTGTCCCCAAAGACAAATGGGATTTCACGGTTTTCGGCCCCAGTCTGGAAACCAAGCCCCCTTCCTCACTCCCAACCCCGCTCTCCCGAGACTCCATTTCGTGAAACCCGTTCCCGAGGACCGCCAGCTGCCTCGGTGAGTAACGTAAACCAGACACGTCTGAATCAAGGGATGAAAGAAACGTGGGGCGGAGACGCTAGTTGGCTCACAGAATTCTGCAACACTTGGGAAACCGGCTCAGAGAGCACGAAGAACCCAAAAGAGGTTAGTCGACGCGAGACAACGCGGAGAAGTCTCGCTCGGGCCACCCACCACAGACGCCAGAGCTGGCACCATCACCTCTGCTCCAGGCTCTGTGAATAACTTCTGCTCTGTTCCCAGCTGGGGCCACCTGACCGCTCAGCCGAGATGATGGGCCCAGCCCCGGCCGCCCAGTGCAGAAAGACAGAGCGTCCGATCTCTTCGTCCTCGCACGAGAAGCCCTGCTTCCTGCCAAGACGTGGAAGCTCGAGGATCTCGCCCTGGGAGAAAGAGTGGTCACGTGCCGAAGGGTCTAAAACTATGACCGCCATTCTCGACAGACGGAAATCATGGGCTTTCATAAGAACGGGGGAGCGGAAAATGCGGTTGCACTAGAGAGAAAAGTCAACGAAGAGGAACGACGGCAGGAGCTTTCGAGGCGTTCCGTAGGCGTGGAAGAGAGAGCGGCTGGAAGGGCGATGTGGTTTGGCGAGAGATGCTTCGTTTCTTTTCCTCCGCGGGGGTACGTGCGAGTCGATCGGAGGATGCGCTGAAGAGAACGAGGCTGAACATTAACGAAAGCGTGGAAGAATGAGTGGCATTGGGTGGAACTAAGCACACCCGTGTTTAGTTACATTTACAAAGGAGGCAAGGACCTTTCTCCCTGAAATCGGAGAACAGGCGAGAATCCGTGAAGGCGGCGGAATGGGAGTTGCAGAGGCCGGCGGCCGTCGTTTATTCGAGGAGTTCTCTCGGGCGGCCTTGATCTTTCACTCACGCGGGAGAGAAAAGGAGCGTTCGGTGTCGAGGGCGAGAGGTGGACTTGGGCACCTGGGGTGAGCGGAAACCCTTTAGAAAAGCCACTAGGGAAAGCGAGAGTGAGCGAGGCGTGACTCAGTGGTCTCCCACTGCAGCCGAGGACCACTTCCTCCCTGGCTGCCTGAGGCAGCTGTTCCGCAACGGTCACTGAAGTTGGCCCCATAGATGCTTCCGTTAGGACAGAGAGTGTGTACTAACTCCGGCATCCCCAGCCTCCGACGTGAGAAGACAGACGACGAACGCAAAGAAGATTTCAGCCCCCCGCCCAAAGAGAGAGAATGCACCGATACCTTCTGATAGTTAGAGCGAGCACGATAAAATACTGGCAGAGGACGAAATGATGGCGACAGACGGTAAACGGGCGCCCGGTTTCCGCGTCCGGGCGCTTCGTCTTTGGCTTCGTGGTCTCCTCGATGGCTATTTAAAGGAACCGGAATTTAACCAGCCATCACGAGCACGGCTCGGGCCTGACGTTCGCCTCGGTCTCCTGAGGTTTGTGCCTCTTCCACGGGACCTTTCCGGATGCATGCTGTAATGACACTCGATCAAGCCACTGAGATCGACCGCCAAGGCCCAATCTGCTCCCGGAATCTTCCTGGAAGAAAAGGATGCTTCATCGGAGGCCGTCACTCATCCTAGCCCACACCTCGCCTGCTCCTGATCTTCCACTGTTAGAAACGTTAACACACTGGAGGAAGATCGTGCTATATTTCATGAGCGCTCGGTGCCGCCACCAAGGGACAGTTCCATCTGTTACTTGCTCTCGGCTTTGCTTACTTACTGATAAAACCGGAAGGACAGCTTGCTGATGGGCTCTGTGAAGCAAACGGCTCCTCTCTTTCCCGCAATTAATGTTCATAAATTATTTCTACAGCAGAGAGTACGTACGGTCCCATGGTTTCAAAATGAGCTCCAACAAATTAAGGGCCTGCCTTCGTTTCCGAAGGAACTCTACCGACAATGCGACTTGTGGCGTTCGGTGTCACGGGTTACCTTTTGTGAAAACTGCTGCGCGAAATCCAACGCTGTCGTTAATCCTGTCGATTATCATTCCCTCGTAAGATCTCGCGATCACACGTTCGGTTGTTGACACTGCATCTCACGTACAGTACGTGAGAGGCTATCTGTTCACCGGCAACAGGACCGGGGGTGATTCGAAGCTCCAGACACTAGGTTAAGAGCCCTTTCTCTCTGTAGCAAAGGGAAATGGATTTCGAGAACAAAGCACACAAACTACGGGGTTGTTCCCCGCCCCGCGCCAATGATTCTGTCGTTCCAATCGTAGAACGTTCTTGGGGTCCAGAAATCACTGCGTATTTTCTGGCCTCTCCGCTATTTTAAAAGGGATTTCCACAGACAGACCTAGACAATGAATCATTTCTTCTAAATTGAAAAAACATTCTTGTACCTGAGCTTGTCCTGTTTCTTTTATTTATTGCCTTGGCTCAACATCCATGCCCAAATTTGTTTCTGTTCTCTTTACAAATGAAACAGTTCCCCTGTCCTGTGACAGCAGCTCTCCTACTTATAAATGGCCTAGTCACTATTTCAATTAGACTGGTCACTTTCGAAGTTTTAGACTAGACATCTTTAACTTCCCAAGCAACACCTATCGGTCCAAAGTACACACAAACAAACTAAATAAAATGGCATCGTGATGTCTAAAGACCACAGTCTGGGGAGAAGCCTTTGAACAACGTAAGAGTCCTTAAAAGATTTCGAAAAGCCCAAGGGGGCAATCGTTTCTTCGTCCTCGTGTAAGATGAGCTGAAACACAGAACTCCTGCGAGGGGGCAGGATCGAGGGGAGACGGGAATATCGCGCTTGCTGGTGAGATAAAGTCACACGCTACGTTACCCGAAAGCACTCCATGTTAGTAAAGGAAAAATGAATGGGCAAACGACTGGAACGTGAAGAAAAACATAGGTACGAAGCAGCCCCCTACCGTTAACAAGATCTATGCAGGAGAAGCGGTTTTATCAAAACGTGGGCCGGCGGCACTGCACACTCTGTGACCGCCCTACTCTATTCCGGAAGAACCCAGGGAAGACGCGATCTGCGTCGCTGCGTTCGGGGCGCCGTGAGCGGACGTGAGACGGCACGGCAGACATCTGAAGACCGAATCCAATGGCACGAGATCCGATCGGAATGACGACATTCCGTGCAACGAGAGACAGCTGTCCTTCTAGATGGGACCGCCCACACCGGTAAAGAACAGAAAGAATAAAATGTGCAGGGTGCTTCGAGTCATCATTAACTCGGTTTCGTCCATGTTGTTCTAACCCTCCAACTACCCAGACAGTCTTAGTGGATGGAAGTGGCATTCCAATCAGCACCGGCTACTTGGAAAAGCGATCGGCAACTGATAGCGCGCAGTTAGGAAAAGACCAGATAGCGTGCAGTGAGTTTTTTAAAACGCCTCTCGGTGGGAAGAAAAGAAATGATTACCGACGAGGTAACGCTGTCGTTAAAAATAGCCAGGATGCTGCTGGCCTGTGGGTCATGAGCACGAACAAGGAAGTAAGTTTCCCGTCGCACAGGGTCATCCCTTCGCGGGGACATCCCGATAATCCAAGAGCCGTCGGAACGATTAGATATTTGACGAAACGCTAGGGTCCCTTGAAACTCTTGAAGTCATCAGAGAGCTAGAGGTTAGAGGAGAGACTAGCTCAAGGTGTACGATATGTTTTTAAAAAGGAACAGCATGCGCTGAACCCAGAGAACAAGCTACCACGCAACAGACTTCAGCGAGAAATGGTAACTGCGTTTTTCAGAATCGCTACGAACGCACGATGAGAAAGTACTGAGAATGAAA
>NW_011889545.1:111028-115664 GCF_000151845.1 Pteropus vampyrus | reverse complement strand
AGCCCTTTCTCTCTGTAGCAAAGGGAAATGGATTTCGAGAACAAAGCACACAAACTACGGGGTTGTTCCCCGCCCCGCGCCAATGATTCTGTCGTTCCAATCGTAGAACGTTCTTGGGGTCCAGAAATCACTGCGTATTTTCTGGCCTCTCCGCTATTTTAAAAGGGATTTCCACAGACAGACCTAGACAATGAATCATTTCTTCTAAATTGAAAAAACATTCTTGTACCTGAGCTTGTCCTGTTTCTTTTATTTATTGCCTTGGCTCAACATCCATGCCCAAATTTGTGTCTGTTCTCTTTACAAATGAAACAGTTCCCCTGTCCTGTGACAGCAGCTCTCCTACTTATAAATGGCCTAGTCACTATTTCAATTAGACTGGTCACTTTCGAAGTTTCAGACTAGACATCTTTAACTTCCCAAGCAACACCTATCGGTCCAAAGGACACACAAACAAACTAAATAAAATGGAATCGTGATGTCTAAAGACCACAGTCCGGGGAGAAGCCTTTGAACAACGTAAGAGTCCTTAAAAGATTTCGAAAAGCCCAAGGGGGCAATCGTTTCTTCGTCCTCGTGTAAGATGAGCTGAAACACAGAACTCCTGCGAGGGGGCAGGATCGAGGGGAGACGGGAATATCGCGCTTGCTGGTGAGATAAAGTCACACGCTACGTTACCCGAAAGCACTCCATCTTAGTAAAGGAAAAATGAATGGGCAAACGACTGGAACGTGAAGAAAAACATAGGTACGAAGCAGCCCCCTACCGTTAACAAGATCTATGCAGGAGAAGCGGTTTTATCAAAATGTGGGCCGGCGGCACTGCACACTCTGTGACCGCCCTACTCTATTCCGGAAGAACCCAGGGAAGACGCGATCTGCGTCGCTGCGTTCGGGGCGCCGTGAGCGGACGTGAGACGGCACGGCAGACATCTGAAGACCGAATCCAATGGCACGAGATCCGATCGGAGTGACGACATTCCGTGCAACGAGAGACAGCTGTCCTTTCAGATGGGACCGCCCACACCGGTAAAGAACAGAAAGAATAAAATGTGCAGGGTGCTTCGCGTCATCATTAACTCTGTTTCGTCCATGTTGTTCTAACCCTCCAGCTACCCAGACAGTCTTAGTGGATGGAAGTGGCATTCCAATCAGCACCGGCTACTTGGAAAAGCGATCGGCAACTGATAGCACGCAGTTAGGAAAAGACCAGATAGCGTGCAGTGAGTTTTTTAAAACGCCTCTTGGTGGGAAGAAAAGAAATGATTACCGACGAGGTAACGCTGTCGTTAAAAATAGCCAGGATGCTGCTGGCCTGTGTGTCATGAGCACGAACAAGGAAGTAAGTTTCCCGTCGCATAGGGTCACCCCTTCGCGGGGACATCCGGATAATCCAAGAGCCGTCGGAACGATTAGATATTTGACGAAACGCTAGGGTCCCTTTAAACTCTTGAAGTCATCAGAGAGCTAGAGGTTAGAGGAGAGACTAGCTCAAGGTGTACGATATGTTTTTAAAAAGGAACAGCATGCGCTGAACCCAGAGAACAAGCTACCACGCAACAGACTTCAGCGAGAAATGGTAACTGCGTTTTTCAGAATCGCTACGAACGCACGATGAGAAAGTACTGAGAATGAAATATGAGAGAGGAAGCTGAACCTAGGGAGACATACGCAGAACCGGAAAGATACCCGCTTCCTCCCGCATCTTCACAAACACGTGCGCTGTCACCTTTCACATCGTTTAATGCCACCCTGCGTACGTGCCTACTCACGATGACAAGCCCTATCATCACTCTCTACGCTAGAGTTTAAATTCCTGCACTCGGTAAAGGGACCGAATCAGGAGCCACTGCCTTTCGCTCCAGAGTCGGCTGCTTCGATCACTCGGACACCTAAATAGCCACCTTTAGCGGGGGGGGGGGGGGGGGGGGGTGGAATGTTTGTTTTCCCTCGAAGAAAATCGAGTGCCTATTTTCAGAGAACTGAAACCAGATCGGGCATCCGTCGGGTTATTTTCCCGTGAAAGGTGGCTGATGTTTACGGGGGACGAGGGGACGCCACCGCCTACCGGCAACGAGTGGCTTTCTTTTTCCGAAAGACTTTCTCGTCACGAATTTCAGATTTCAGAACGAAGCGACGTAGGGAAAACGGGCGGCGCTGGGCTAGCGTTTAGGAAAAAGACGAACTTCTCAACTAAAAGATAAACACGACTGGTGACTACAAAGGAACAAAATCGTTTAAGCATCAAAACTACCTATCATGCGAAGGGGTTTTTGGCTTCAGTGGAAACTTCGAAAGGAGCTGTGACTCCAACGATAACGGTATTCTAATTATTTTGAAAACGTCGCCTTGGGAATTGAGTCTGTACATCATGTCAGCCACCCACGAAGCCAGCCACTGCAACTCTGCCATATCCTCCTATGTAACAGCTGGAATTCTGCGGCTTCCCCAGGATATCGAACTACATATTCTGCACTCAGACCGCTTGATGCCTCCTCATTTTGTGGACAGAGCCCGACAATTAAATTGAAGATTTAAAAAAAAAATTTGCACCCCATGGACGTACTAAGCAGACTAGATGAATGGCCACGAACTGACTCACTGACGCTCTCCCATTTTACTGTTCGTTTGGTGACCTGAGGTCGTACTGCATCTCGAGATAACCATTTCGGAAGGGAAGTTCCCGACACGGTCCCGCCGAAGTGTCACAAGCTAGTGAATACTAGTTTTGGCCCTCGATGGCCACTTTAAACCGGCTCGATCCTGGTGCAAAATCTGCAGCCGGCTCGGGACTGTCATTCACTCCCGGCACAGGCCTTTACGATCCAAAGAATGGTCCTGTCCCTTTACGAGGAAGGCGAGAGTCTGCGGATCGAAACCTCTCAAAGCATAATCTCCGCTCTAAACAAAGCCCCTCGTTTCTTATCGCCGTGAATAAAACGGTTCTCCTTTGAAAATTCTTAAAATGTTGGCTGCTAGAGGATAGTGCCGTGGCAGAGTTTCCAAAGGAAAAACATATTTCACTGCACGTGGTTGCTGTTTGCCACGAGGACGCGATCCCTGTCTTACAAACATTTATAAAGCAAAATGGCGATGTTTAGTGTACTAACCCTCCTCCAGAGGAACCCTTGCCTTGCCGTCAGTGCTGTTTCCAGTCAAACCTCTGGCCTTGGAAGGGACGGTGGCAAATGTGACTACAAAACGCTTGGAGGTTAACTGCCTAAGTCACGTGTCGACCGTGTGTTCCATGAACGTAAAAACAGTTACGGTTTCTAGAGAATCACCGTGCTCCAAACACTGTGCTGAGAGGTTAGACGATCTTTACTCGAGGCGTGCAAAGGCGGCATTGCCGGCCCCGTTTCCAAGATAAGTAGACTGAAGTTCAGAGGTTAATCGCTTGCTCTTGGTTTCATCTCTAAGAAGTGGCAGAGCCGAACTTTAAATGCGGGTCTAACTCATTCCAAAGTTTGCAATTCGTACTATTTCTGAGAGTTTCTGTGGGACTCGCTCTAGCCGCTGAACTCTCAGTGGGAGAGACAGACACTGTCGTATACGACAACGTCCGTCGGCTCAAGAAACACAGTCGAGACCTGAGACTGCACTCCGTGTCCTCTTTCTCATTTCAAAAACGATTAAATATATTTCTTTCCCTGCTGGATTATCACCAGAGCGGCGCCTGATATGTCCGGACTCTAGCGTCCAGTCCCAAAGAGCCAGAGGACAAAAGCCGCTTTCATGTCATTCATTTCTCAGCGAAGGCTGAAAGGCCAGAAATCACTGGAGGAATGCGCTCTGGTGAGCTTTTTCAGTTCGATTTTATCCTCCCTCGAGGTTCAAACAAACTTCAGATAATCATCTTGAACTCGGTGACGAACCCAACTCAGATTCAGACGATGGCTTCTCGGAGGGTCAGCCCTTCCGTTTAGAATAAGGCAGAGCTTAGAGTGACGAGCCGCATGGGGTCAGAGGTTCGATACTTGGCAAAAGCCTCAGCTGTCGTCCTGAAACGAGGTTGACAAGATGGCAGGCTTTAAAATCAATCCCTGTGGAGGCGATTGGTATCATTCTCCCTTTCCCGTCCGTCTCCTGTGCAGCCGCTCCGCTCTCGGGAGCACGTGCCGATCGCGCGTAGCACGTACCAGATGGCGAGGACTGCACGGCAGCAACGGGAGTCGGGCCGTGCATGGAAGGGGCCTTCCTCGACTCACTGGTGCAACATAAAGCATGCTGCTGACACACGTCTGCCCGAGCTCATGGAGGCGGCCAAAGCGACCACAGTCCTCACTCACCGGCAGCAGTTAACCCGCTCCGGTCAGTTGTGTTGAATAAAGCGAGCGCCCGGCACCATGAACTCTTCTCCTAAACCATCCGTTTTGGCCACTGCTCTGAGAATGTTGATCGATCGCAGTTGGGCGACATCAATCCATCTCCCTGACACGCAAGATGCTGGCTTTCCGACTTCGAGGTAATCGTCCCGTAAGGGTTAGAAATATAGATCGATTCACTACCCGGCTGATCCCCTTTCTCTGTAATGAACTCACGGGGACGGCTTCAAGTACACGGCTTCAAGTTTACCCCAAATCATGACAACACCTAAGCCTTGGATTGCACTGTAACCGAGGACAGACTAACAGCTA
>NW_011889545.1:106533-108783 GCF_000151845.1 Pteropus vampyrus | reverse complement strand
CAGAGTCCAATGGCAAAAATACAAGAGCTGAACGGGCGACCGACTGCAGATAAGCTGCAGGAGTGCTGTAGCCTTGAGTGACCTCCCTGCAGCTCTCGATGCTAATGATCATGCCCTCCTTCCCGAACCTTCCATTCCCTTTGTTTTACGTATCACTGCTCTCTCCTTAGCTCTTTGAAGCTTCCTTCTAAGTGCCAGTTTATGGCTTCGCTGACCCTTCTACATATTTTCCTACTTTTGAGCGTCTGCTCATGATATTCTTTTTTTCCTTCCTCTCTGCCTGAACTTCTCATCTTCCAAGAGTCACCTCAAATACCACTTCCTTTCTACAGTCTTTCCTGACCATCCAGGCTAGAATTATTTGTTCCTTCCTCTTTTCTTTTTAAAAAGTAAATTTAGTTTTTCAAACGGGCGATGCATTCGCATGGTTCAAAAGCCAAAAATACAAATGGGCGTGCAATGAAAAGTCTCCTTTCCGCCACTGTATTCCGTCACCCAGTATTCCTTCCCGTTAATTGATTTTTGCGTTGCCAAAGGTCTTGATGCGTAAATAAGCAAATACGAGCATCCTTTCCCTCCGGTTCTAAAAAAGTGACAGCATGCTATACAGTATGTTCTGCTTGTTGCTTTTGTTTGTTTGTGTGTTTTCACTTAATGATGTGTCCTGGAGAAAGCTGCTTTCCTATCAGTACGTAGACTATAGCATCATTCTCCTATAGCCGCATAGCATTTATTGTAGGGCTGCAGCATAGGGTATTTAATCGGTCCCCTATCGGTGTACTCTAAGTGGTTTCCAACTTTGGCTATTATGAGCAATGATACGATCGATAATCTTGTAAGAAGTCATTGTGCAAATATGTACTATTATATCGACAGAATAAATTGGAATTGTTCTGTCAGAGAGTATGAGATTTTGATCACTTTCATTCGTCCCACATCCATGTGGGGTAGCAATTCATACTTTCTCAAGCAGTATGTGAAGAGTTTGTCCCACATTCTTGATCATACAGTATTATTAAACTTCTGTATTTTTGTCAGTCTTAATAGGTAAGAGATGTTGTTTAAGTGTAATATTAATTTGTGGTTTTTTTATAATTAAGGTCGAGCACCTTTTCATAGTCGTAAGGGTTATGCGTATCTCTTTGAACGATGTATTTATTTACAACATTTCCACGTTGTTCTCCTGGGTAATCCTATGCAAAGATGCTCTTTGCACGTCAGTGAAACTGGATCTTCTTCCCGTTAATGCGCTGCGATTTTCCCCAGAGCGCGCTATTTGCTTTTGACTCTGTCCTAGTAACCCTCCTCATGTACTAGCTGCCTAGTGCCTACTCATTTCTTATTGAACTCCTTATATGATGTCATTGGCGTTTCTATATTTGCTGTTATATGGAAACAAATATTGTTTCCATCAGAATTTGAGGATCTCAAGAGCAGATATCACGTCCTGCTCGACTTCCCATTCCTTCGGCACATCGGCGCAATGCCGGGCACCTAAGAGTCACCAATCGAACTTCTGTAGATGAATCATTAGTGTTGGCTTCTTTGTTTTCCTTTTGAGCTTAAATCGATGGTAAATGAGAACGATCAAGTTGGTTGCCGGCCACAGATGACAGCGCTTACAGCACTGCTTTGTTGTGGCCCTACTTCTCCTTTCCCCGTTCCACCGATAGTGAACTGGGCGAGAACAGGCAGACACTATTCATCGGCTCGGGGCACAATGCCAAAGAGGTCACGAGTGTGTCTGCGTGTGCGTGCAACACGGAAGGGGTGAGAGCGGAGGGGGCAAGCTCACATAACCATTTACGGGCCTAAATTTCTTTTGTAGTCTGTAAAATCAATAGGTGCCAGAGTGAAGCCTCCTTGGACATGCTGAAGATTTCGTGCCAAGATCCCTAGCCCCAGAAAAATCTCTTTAGAAATGATAACTCTGAAGTAAATCAATAGAAAATTCAAGGAAATAAGAGACCTGCCCTTCGACGAACCCGACATCCACCGGTACCGTCTGTTGCTCTTTGTTTTCCTCCGAAATCATTCTAATTTCCCATATCTCAGATACAACGTTTAGGCCGCCTTTTTTACAGAACGAAATTAAAATTTAAGTTTCTAGTATCAGCCACTTGTTCTCATGCTATTGCTTCTCAAGTGTTTCTGGGGGTGAATGAAAACCCAGCGACTCAGGCTGTCTTTGAAACAAAGGATGCTATATATTTGGTCAGCAGGGACGAAAGGAATGTGTGGCATTCCACA
>NW_011889545.1:104170-106483 GCF_000151845.1 Pteropus vampyrus | reverse complement strand
TCAGTCCCCTATCGGTGTACTCAAAGTGGTTTCCAACTTTGGCTATTATGAGCAATGATACGATCGATAATCTTGTAAGAAGTCATTGTGCAAATATGTACTATTATATCGACAGAATAAATTGGAATTGTTCTGTCAGAGAGTATGAGATTTTGATCACTTTCATTCGTCCCACATCCATGTGGGGTAGCCATTCATACTTTCTCAAGCAGTATGTGAAGAGTTTGTCCCACATTCTTGATCATACAGTATTATTAAACTTCTGTATTTTTGTCAGTCTTAATAGGTAAGAGATGTTGTTTAAGTGTAATATTAATTTGTGGTTTTTTTATAATTAAGGTCGAGTACCTTTTCATAGTCGTAAGGGTTATGCGTATCTCTTTGAACGATGTATTTATTTACAACATTTCCACGTTGTTCTCCTGGGTAATCCTATGCAAAGATGCTCTTTGCACGTCAGTGAAACTGGATCTTCTTCCCGTTAATGCGCTGCGATTTTCCCCAGAGCGCGCTATTTGCTTTTGACTCTGTCCTAGTAACCCTCCTCATGTACTAGCTGCCTAGTGCCTACTCATTTCTTATTGAACTCCTTATATGATGTCATTGGCGTTTCTATATTTGCTGTTATATGGAAACAAATATTGTTTCCATCAGAATTTGAGGATCTCAAGAGCAGATATCACGTCCTGCTCGACTTCCCATTCCTTCGGCACATCGGCGCAATGCCGGGCACCTAAGAGTCACCAATCGAACTTCTGTAGATGAATCATTAGTGTTGGCTTCTTTGTTTTCCTTTTGAGCTTAAATCGATGGTAAATGAGAACGATCAAGTTGGTTGCCGGCCACAGATGACAGCGCTTACAGCACTGCTTTGTTGTGGCCCTACTTCTCCTTTCCCCGTTCCACCGATAGTGAACTGGGCGAGAACAGGCAGACACTATTCATCGGCTCGGGGCACAATGCCAAAGAGGTCACGAGTGTGTCTGCGTGTGCGTGCAACACGGAAGGGGTGAGAGCGGAGGGGGCAAGCTCACATAACCATTTACGGGCCTAAATTTCTTTTGTAGTCTGTAAAATCAATAGGTGCCAGAGTGAAGCCTCCTTGGACATGCTGAAGATTTCGTGCCAAGATCCCTAGCCCCAGAAAAATCTCTTTAGAAATGATAACTCTGAAGTAAATCAATAGAAAATTCAAGGAAATAAGAGACCTGCCCTTCGACGAACCCGACATCCACCGGTACCGTCTGTTGCTCTTTGTTTTCCTCCGAAATCATTCTAATTTCCCATATCTCAGATACAACGTTTAGGCCGCCTTTTTTACAGAACGAAATTAAAATTTAAGTTTCTAGTATCAGCCACTTGTTCTCATGCTATTGCTTCTCAAGTGTTTCTGGGGGTGAATGAAAACCCAGCGACTCAGGCTGTCTTTGAAACAAAGGATGCTATATATTTGGTCAGCAGGGACGAAAGGAATGTGTGGCATTCCACATACGTGTTCATCCATAATCGTCTCCTCGGTCCAGACCCTGATGAGGAGCCGAGAGGGGCCCTGGCTTTGCCTGTTTTTAAGGTCTCTGTGTTAGCCCGCGACTGCAACGCACCTTCCCTTTTTGTTTCTTTTTTTTCTTTCATTTTTTCTTTTTCGTTTTTTGCCACTGACCATTGCACGAAAAAATAAACCGTTTTCCTATGGTGCTCGGTAGCACTCAAATGTGCCAGGGCAAGGACCCTTTCTCTAGAAAACAAAACAAACATATGGAAGGAAACTAAGAACTCTTGTCAAAATTATTCCACTGTGAAATTCGTTACCTTCCACAAGAAAATATAAGTATGCCAAAGGTTTCTTTCTCCAGTGACTCTCACATAAACTGCAGTGAGGGAAAAACAAAAAACAAAAAAAAACAAAAAAATGCCGGTGTTCAGGTTCGCGAGCCGTCGGCGCCACTGACTACCTAAACCCGTTCGTCTGTGGTCACTGTCCGTCCACTGCAGTTTCTACACAGCCCTGGTGGATATTTCTTTGGGTCACTGAATACAACATTCACGTCGGCTAGGACTTGCCTTGTCCTCGCTACGATTAACATAGCCACACATGTAAAAAATGCTACGTAAAATAACTGCCGTATGATACGCTTCCAAACAGAATACACGTGACAAAGGTGCCCCACCAGAGAGGTGCCAAATGTGCTACATGCCGGGTTTCCACCGCTTTTAAACGCGCCGCTAGGAGCCGACGGAACCGTGTCCCTGCCGTCGGCGGACCGTGAAACTCTGAGATTCGTTTCCGCTTGCCATCCAGTCTTTGCCAGCTAA
>NW_011889545.1:102650-104120 GCF_000151845.1 Pteropus vampyrus | reverse complement strand
CCGACAGCACTCGGTCTTCCCAGGTGGTCTCCCTTCCAAGTACCTACCAGGCCCGCCCTGCTTAGCTTCCGAGATCAGACGGATCGGGCTCGTTCATTTCACCGTGACGGCGGTGAGATGGCTTTAAATGGCCTGCACCGTCTCGGCCTTTTGGGCCTATACAATAAATAATCCCCGGCTCACGTATCTTTCGGTTACGAAATTCCGAAGCTGCTCTCTCGGTATCTCAGCAACGTTATCGGAGTAGCCTAAACCGCCAAGACGCCCAGGCGAATGGCTTTATTGGAATGAAAAGTTGAACACCCACTAAAATGATCAAAGGAAACACGGATAACAGTCGCCTTAGAATAACGCCATCCTTAGGCTATCCGTCTGTTTAGTACTCTCAGAATATTAAAGCCGCGAATGACTAGGAAGCTAGAACCCGAAGGGGCCACAGGATGCTCTGATGTGGTCGCTCACAAACGGGTGACGGCGCTTCATGCCAAGGCTCCCTCGAAGGCGCTACGGAGAGCGCGCGGCTGGCTGCCCATGCCCGCCTCGTGCAGAGCGGCTCCCGGCACTCATTCACCTCTTCGCCTTTTTAGCAGGGTGATCCTGGAAAAATAAAATGGCCCCACTCGGGGAACACTGAGAAATCGTGGATCTCATCCAGACTCTTCCCTTAAGAAGTGAATAAACCGAACTTGAGAAAAGCGAAAAGATCGACGCCACCCGCCAAGCCGATGGCCAGTCGGATGGGCGGCGGCCCTTCCCCCCCTCCGGGCCTGGACCACGCCGGGCTCCTTCACGAGACAGCAGTCTCGCTCAGGTCGTGGCTGCTTCTGTCTCCAGGAGCCTGATACGTCCTACTCGTTTTCCCAGCAGAAATCCACGAAGGCCTTTTGGAACCCCAGCCGATTTCATTGACTTAACCACACAACCGAGCACTCACGGCAAGTCCGAAGGAAAGCGCCGGCAGGAGCTGGCTTAGGTGCGAGGAAAACCCGAAGGTAAGGTAAGAACTCCTCTTCATGTCGGGGTCGTCACTATCGCCACAAGGGGACCGCCGTCCCTTACATTATCCCGTACGTTTCTCCTGTGCTCTGTGCTGGTTCCCTGACATGCATGTTACTTCATTTGCTGAGCGGTCAGCATGCACTATTCAGCATCTTAATAGAGTGCTGGGGAAATGAAGAGTTTGTCTGTACTACTTTGCACTTTTTCATTTTTTTTTTTAACTTTTTTTCTTATTTATTCGTTCGTTCGTTTGCTTATGCATGCGAGGCCACCCTTGGTCGACCTCATAGGTTGCAAGGACCTTGTCAGCTTACAGTCCCTTGTTTTTTATTTTCTAGCCTACGGCACCTGGTCTTCCTAGGTGGTCTCCCACCCAAGTACTAACCAGGCCCGACCCTGTTCTACTTCGTACTTTGAAAGAGATGGCTTTGTAACCATCCACGAGGTGCTTAGCGTATGCGACTTCTCTCA